>NC_134488.1:44079233-44174233 GCF_040206685.1 Ascaphus truei | reverse complement strand
GCTGTAGCTTTTGACGCGACCCTGTGCGTTTGACTGCACATGGTTGATTTGTGTGCTTTTTATGTACTGTATTTGGGGGTGTAGGGATCAAATTAATATAATGACCTGCCTTTTGAAATGATGTGATTTCTTTGAACTGCTGCACAGCTAATCCTTCATGCAGCTGTACCCTGTAGCCCCCTCCCCCACGCACACACACAAGGCTCGCTCAAGGATTTGAAACTCTTATCGACAGACACCTCTACAGAGTCATTCATTTTCTGAAGCTTGCCATTGTGTTTTTAATCCGTCCCTAGCCGAGCGTCACCTCACTGCGCCTGCATGTAATACTCTTTGAGATGGGAGCTAGCTGATTACTGCGTATGACCCCCCCCCCCCAACCCTTTGAGGCTTTATTTACGGTAACGCTTTGGAAAATCCCTTCTTGAATTTGATATGTAAATCTGATTTGCACAGCACTGTGAGAATTGAGAGTTAAAAAAACCATTAACTGATTCATGTTGTTTTGTCATTCTTTCTTTTTCTTTGGTGTACTGTAGGTGTGGGGGGGTTGTTGTCAATGATTATGATTATCATGAATGTAAATACATTTTTATTTTATTTTATCAGGAAAAAAAACAAATATAAAAATAATCATGAATAATACATAATGCAGTCTTTATTAAGTTCTTCTGTCAGATGGAAATTGAGGGCAGGTGGATAATCATTAATAATGCACATTGATAATATGATAATAATATTAATTAATAATATATAATAATATGTATATATAGTAATATAATTTTTTCCGTCTTTATCTTCTTCCTCATTCTGTATACAGTACAGTACTGTAGTTCATTGAGAGAGGAGAGGTTTTGTGTACATCATGACTGCATTTTAGATACTGTACACTTAACTGTATAAACAGTTCACAGACTTTACACGATACCCCCTCTCTCTCCCAGGCCATCCTTTTTTTCAGAAAAGACAAGAAAACAAAAAATTAGTGCAGTTATGTGCATACTGTATTATGGCATTGTGTGCTGTGTAGTACTGTCAAACTACTCTATACTGGAACTAATGTATACTGTGACTACTGTTAAATACTTTGTAACCAGATGGCTGGTGCTGCTCTTTCTGGAAAGGAAAAAAATTGAGCAGTTACTGTAGGTGCATACTGTATTATGGCATTGTGTACTGTATAGCTACTCCATATTGGACCACTGTATGCAGTTAGTACTGTCAAACTAGCCTATACTGGAACTACAGTATACTCTGACTACTAGGAAAGAAAAAAACTGTGCCATACTTACCTGTATCATACTGTACTTACAATACAACAGTACAGTACTATACCATACTACCTTCCTGATGCTTGACAATTACGCGCGATCACAATGGGCAACACAGTCGCAATATGGTCAATATATTTATTGCATCGTTCCATGGTGAGTACATCGCTCCAAAAACTCAGTATGCCTTGCGCTAACTCATCCTTTTTGGAGGGTTTCACGACTTTTCGGATATGGTCCTTTAGCTGATGCCAGACCATTTCGATCGGATTGAAGTCTGGCGATCTGTCATTGGAGGGGGGAAAAAAGGACAATTAGTTTAAGAGATATAGTACACAGTAAAAACAGTGGGAAAAAATGAGACACGGTTACTGCACTTACTCCGCTGGCGTCTTCACCCAGTTGATACCGCGCTCACGGATATGCGCTGTTGACGCAGTGTGCTTCGGATCGTTGTCCTGGTAGAAACTGTAACCATCCGGGAACTCACGTGTGATGTATTCCACAATCTCAGGCACAATTTTGTCTTGGAAGAAAGCTTTATTCATGATTCCTATAACAAGAAAAGAAAAGTGCTTAAAAAAATACACACTAGTACAGTACAGTGCGTAAGGCAAAAGCGTGTGACATACATTTTACTGTACCTTCAAAGATGACGATGCATCCTGGTCCACACCTAGAGATGGCACCCCACACATGCATCTTCACTGGGTGTTTTGGACGCGGCTTCATAGATATGCAACTTTTTTTGTGGAATGCAAGGGTGGCAAATCTCTCCAGCGAAATAGTAGACTAGTCAGTGAAGATGCAATCCTGGAAAGTTTCTCCACTGTCGATCCATGCCTGGGCCTTGACCACTCTCTTGATTTTGTTAACGTCCCTTATCGTGGGGTACGCTCTGTAATGACAAGGAATAAATAATTTTATAGGTACAGTACAGTTTCTTAAACAACACTTTTACCTCCTGTACTGTCCAGTACTAACCTCACACATCCATATTTCCTTCCAATTCTGCGTCTCATCTTCTTTATGATGGTCTCGGATACAGTGAGATTGTGATTTTCCTGCAGAGTGTATTTGGCCCCTAATGCACTCTTCTCATCATTCTCCTCACTTATTTTGTCGACCAGAAGAGTTGTCTCCCTACAATGTACAGAAAAACAACAATCCGGTAAATTACAGTGCAGTAGGCCACAAGCACAGCACATCATTTGCAGTAAAAATAGTATACCATGAGATAGATCTACACAATATAGTGTTCTATTAATATGCAGCAATATAAACAATATATATACTGTTGTTATAAAAATATACCGAAATAACTATAAAATTAGATAGATCTACACAATATATTGTTCTATTAATATGCAGCAATATAAACAATATATATACTGTTGTTATATAAATATACCGAAATAACTATAAAATTAGATAGATCTATCTTATTAACAGGCATTGCTGCGAGTAGAAAGAAATACAAACACAAGAATGCATATTCGATGTTTAGTCGATGTGTATTGAATGTGCAGTGAATCCACAAAATGGATGGTGTATTTATACGTTAATGACTCACATTAGAGTACGCCCACTTTCAACACCTGTACCTCGTCACCATGCATAAAAGGTTACACACTTTGCATAGCCCACCACTCGATGATCTTTATCTGAACTTGCACTTGTCCAGATACTGCATCGTGCCATCTACTTCCATGGATCAACCCCGATTCTACGGACGCAGGAACCCACTCGCTTCTGCCGTGCCTGTCATGCAGAAAAATCGAAAGGCTGTGGCGGTGACAGCCGTTTCCAAGCCAAGGCCAAAGCGACAGGCTAAGGCTTATAAAGAAAACCTTCTGCTGACCCCAAAGGCTAAGGGTTTTAAAACACGTAAGCCTTATTATGTCAGGAAGAAATTCGGTGATGTACACACAACGCAAAACAAATGGCAGCCAACCCATCGAACCCGCAGGCCACTTCCTCGTTTATGCTTCGACGACTCTACCGCCGCTCTCCCTAAAATCTACAACCCATCTTCTCCGCTACTCGTCCACGACGCTGCCGCCGCTCTCCCGGAAACCCACAGGCCATCTTCGCCACTGCTCTTCGACGACGCTGCCGCTGGTGCCCCTGAAATCCACAGGTCACTTTCTCTATCCCTCTTCGACGACGCTGCCGCTTCTCCTCTCCCGGAAATCCACAGGTCACCTCCTCCACCATTCTTCGGTGACGCTGCCGCTTCTCTCCATGGAACCCCCATCTCATCCTCCATAGCACCCATCACCCAGATGTCCACAGCACGCCATGCACAAGAACCAGCTCGTTAGACCGCATGCTGAATGGGATAAGTGTGGATATCCCCGGGAACTCTATTGTGCTGGCAAAGATAGATCTGCTTCTGGAGACCATGCTAACTATGGATCAACGGATGCAGAAGATAGAGACTGACATAGCGGGGTTACATCATATGCTCGGTGTTCATGCCCCTCTATCCCCGACGCCAGAGCAGGAGGGTGGCATGGATGTGATGAATGGGACTTTCGACCACCTTCCATCAGCAAGCGCACCCCCTCCACCAGAAGATTTTGTGTACATGTATGCCGTTGAAGAGGAGGATAACATGACAACCCTGTCAAGACCAAGCCAGGAGACAACACGGCGACCAAGACAGGAGGAAAAGCTTCCTCCCAGACAACCTACCCTCACCCGCCGCCACAAGCAACCCGCTCACAGAAGCACACCCGCTCCCAGAACCCAACCTACACACGCTTGCATCGAGACGGTGCCCGACATCATCCTGTGCAAGCTGCCCCAGCCCCTCAGGGAGAAGTACTGTCGCGGCCGAGTTTATTCGAGCATTTGCCGGTCTCGGCCGCGACAGTAACCTCGGAGGAGAGGCCCGCCGATCGGGGCTTCCCCCTCTCCTCTCCGGGTCCGCCGGGTCCCCCGGAACGTCCCACCGCCGTCCCCCACATCCGCGGACACCAGGGCTCCCTCGGGGAGCCCTGGGCACGCGTACAGGCGGCACAGGCACCCGATGACGCGTGACCGCGCATCGGTGATGCGCGGCACGCCGAGGGGCTGCGGCTCGCAAGCCGGGACATATCCCGGCTTGCGGAATGAGCCGCAGTCGAATAAAGAGTGCCGCCTGTGTATAGGGTGATGAGTGCTGGTTTACCCCACAACTATGCCATGTTAATTTTTAAGCACCACATGTCCTACTTGGTGTACTGCGAGTGGGCCTACAAAGTGAACTATGAAGGAAATCGTGAAAAAAAGGCGCTTCCTGATAATTTAAGAAAGACTATTGTGAAGGAATTGCGGCGCTTTTTTTCAATTACAGATCCTTTAATGAAAAGCGTTCGAGACTGCATTAATGGCATTTTGCGCCATACAAGGCATCGGCCCTGGAAGGACAATCTGGTGGGGTACGCATTTGCGTGAGTATTCAACTGTTGTTTTTTTTTTACTTGCTGTATTTACTGTAAATAAAGGAGATGTTGCGTGTTTTAACTGGTATTAATAAAGAAATGTTTTTACTTACTGTACACACAGGACCTGCACAATTCCAGTCCCCGAGGGCCGCAAACAGGCCCAGTTTTTAAAGGTTATCCTGAAAACTGGGCCTGTTTGCGGCCCTCGAGGACTAGAGTTGTGCAGGCCCGACTGACTGTTCTGTACACCATCCTACTGTAAATGTTTTGACTTGCTGTACTTTAATAAAGGAGATGTTGCTTTTTTTAAATTTTCTGAATAAAGAATTTTTTTTTAATAACAACATGTGACTGTAAACCATACTGACTGACTGTAAATGTTTTGACTTTCGGTACATAAATGTTTTCACTAGCAGTAAACCATACACCTGTTGACGTTTTGAATTGCTGTGCACTTAAAATGTTTTTACATTGTACAGTATTTGTAAATACATGTTTTTGTACTTACTCCACCAAAAGAAAATGTTGATTTGTTTTAAATTGTTCCATTGTCTCCTTTTATACTCTAACAAAATACAGTGTTTCTAGAATGTACAGTACTGTACTGCATACTGTACTGTATACTATAGGCATGCTCAGTACTGTACTGGAATACATGTAGAATAAATATTACTTTTTATTTTCTCGGGTTTATTATACAATATATATAAAGAAGTATTGTACAGTATACGTCTGAAAACATCAGCATACTGTTTCAGGTATTCTATCCTGATCAATAACAACGGCCACTAAACTGTAGACTCCGGTACGTGTTTTTTAAAATCCCATTCAGCAATGTGTAGGCATTGTTACACAAAGCGATATTATCCATCGAAATCCCTCCATTTGCCGTTTTCCGCATGAGATGACAAAGTTTTCTTTTCTGAGGAAAAAAAATAATAAAAGTTTTACTGTAATGGTCAGTCCCCTAAAGAAGTTCCCAGTCAGTCCCACCAATAATTTTCTCGGGGGACGTCTCTTGTTCACATGCGCATGCGCCTACCGTCGATGTGATGACACGCATATGCGTTGCAAGAAGGTTCCAATGTGCATGCGCCTAGCGTTCCACCAATTGTTCAGTATCTACAGTACTGTAGAAGCAGCTCAGCCAATGATATAGCTTACAGGAGAATCGCTTGACTTTTGAATCGCACTGATATTGATACTCACCATAGAATTTCCCATTGAGCTGGCGCCGGCGCCGGGCCACTGCCAGTCCAGTATTCTTGATCATACACATTGACAGGTGACAGCGGGACTACTACACCTGTAGTCAGCTGATGAGGCTGGAAATCGCTTAGGTACATGCAAGCGTGCTCGAAACTGTACGCGAAATCCGGTTGAGGCTGCAGGTATCCGTGCATGGACAGACAGCAAGGGTTGTCACTGACGGTCGGACCGTTATTGGAAGCCGGTGCTCGTGCTGGCACATTGCTTGCCAGCGACTGACGTTTCTTACTTGGTTTTAACACGACCTTTCGCCTTCTGCCGTCTGCATGATCATAGATTCGGGAAAAACCCAGTGATACACACCAATACCCTCCAATAAATTCGGGATCAATACGAAAAAAACATGGATTGCTACATAACGTTTTCCTTATTGCACGCTTCCACACATGAGGAGCTGGCGAAAATTTGTAAAAGTCATAGTTTTCGATAAAATACTGATACATTTGAACAACTGTTGCCATCTTATCATCTGTTGCATTAATCGCGGCCCATATTAAATAAGCGTACGTTCTGTCGGGTTTTTAATTAAAATTAAATCCAAACCATTCTCAATAAACACATAAACCGCGCATCAACCACGGCTGTGAATGCAACATGAATGCGTTATGAGTGCGGCATAAACGTGGTGATGTGCGTGGCATTCGAAAAAAAATCCCGGAAAAATGCGGTGATGTTGGAGAATAAAAGGGGCCGCGACAGTAGTTGTTCGTATGCCGTGGTCAGGGATGGAGAGATACGGAATGTCAGAGGCAAGCCGGGGTCGTTATCCAGAGAAGGGTGCAAAGTCTAGCTGGGTCAGTACACAGGAAAGCAACACAGAGACAGGCAAGGCAACAGGAACTGGAACGTGGAAACAGCAAGGCTACAATGTACTATGCTCAGCCAATGAAGGAGTGACACAGCTGAGCATATATGAGAGTGAGAGTCCAATGAGACAGGGGGGTGGAGAGGAGGAGCGGCCTCTGTGGTGGCAGGGATAGGCTGTGAGGTGCAGGAGACAGGTGAGTGCGATAACGAGTGCTGACGCACAGCTTGGGAGCGGAGCGGAGCATGCGCGTCACGTATGAGCACCGTGCAGGGCGTCAGCGTGTCACAAGTGGGGGGCGGAACCAACTCCGTGGGATCATTGAAAACCCTCAGTGGGTGCGCGCGCTCTGTAAGGTGCACGGGCGTCTGTGAAGCAGCAGGTAAGGAGAAGCACTCCACAGAGGCCGTGCTCCCCGATTCCTTACACAGTATACATAAAGTACTTATTAGTATCCATCAGGGAAGTTTTTATCTGTTTTCGGGGCATATTCCCCGGTGGTGCTTGGCTCCTATGTAGTATGGAGTTCCAGATGTAATGAGTGGGGTCCGGTAAAATGCATAGCTAAAGAAAACCAAAACAATAGTGCAACTTGATTTATATGGGGAACATGCTATTGTAAAAGTGGGGATCTCATTAATTAATTTGATGTGAGATGCGTTGCTTCCAACGCGTTTTATGTAATAGCACCGCTTCAGTGTCTTTTGGCGGAATGCTCTGGGAGGAGCCAACTGATGGAGAGAGATGAGGCACAACAAGCAGAGGCTGAACCACATCACCGGAGTGACAGTAGACACACTCGCGGAAGTCAGCAGAGGAGACACCTGATGGGCGCTACCTTCTGTGCGAGCCTCCCAGGTACAACCTTGTCCAATCGGAGATATATTTCATATGCACATTTCACACTTTGAATTTGTGAGTGAGTTTGTACCTTTTGCTATGTTACCCCAATAAACCACCATAGGACTTTATATTCTATTTCTGTACATTTATAGATCTTTTAGGCAATCTTAAAACAGGCAGCAGGGTTGAAGGGTCTTTTATTTCCTCACCATTGTATAGTTTATATTTGTGGGTATTACTTGTTATATCACTAATCATGCTGTTATAGTAATATGTTTTATCATTTTACTCACTGTGCACTTTTACCTGTGACTAACTTATACTAACTCTTTATATAATTTATTCATCATTTTTTATGTCAGATATAAAATTTCCCAAAGGATTTTATCCCCATCTCAGGTTATCCTACCTTTTGAGGTCGGCCTTGATTAATGAAACAGAAGAGAAATTAAGAATAACTCAATATTTCCTAAGATAGATACAATTTGTATTTAACACAATTAATACTTGCATGACCACACTGGCACCCAGCAAAGGCGACAGGGGCTAGTACAGTAAGGGAATCAAACAAACTTGGGATAGGTAAGGATTTCCTAAAGATGATAGAAAGCCAAACATCAAATCGGGTCTGAGGTTTTATAGCAGATAAGAGAATGTGCAGACAGTGGGACAAGTGATTCTTACAGCGTCTGTCGTCAAGTGCTGTGTTTCTATTAAAACATGCCTAGTGCCTAACCGACATGCTTCAAAGGTACTTTGGGAGTGCATCAAGTCTATAGACTTTTGTAAGTATTAGGGTTATAGGTAATAAGCAATCTTCTAAAGCTGGAAGATACCTTACAACACAATAAAGTCCATGGGCTATACAGTACATTGCCTTTTGAATGATGGTAGACCATTGCTCTGTAAACTTGACTCAGTGGGGTGAGTTGGAGTTGGCTAATGGCAGTAAAGTGCAAACTTAGCTCTAAGTTTGGGAAAAACTAAGAGCCATACTGGCTGTGTAAAGGGACAGTCCCAGATATTTTTTAAACTTACCGTGGTCATAAGCATTAAAGATAATTATCAGTGTATAACCTGAAATTATGTGCTTCCCAATATGCTGCTTCCTCCTCTGTTTATCCAGCTGGCCTATTATTATACTCACCAATGCATGCTCGAGGGGATGAAGATGCAGCATGGTTTATCCTGTTTTACACAGAGTGACAGTACATAAAGGTTAGGGAGCTAGAGGAATTATACCAGCACCCTTTGGAGTACCAATGAAAAATGTTTTTTTTTTTTTTTAAACACTTTCCTTTTCAATGTCAGGATTTTACACCTTTCTTATGTCGCTACTATTGGGTCACTCAGAAGCACTCTCTCCTTACATGCAACAACAAACACAATGTGATCATAATCCACAACATCTGATTTCTTCTTACTGCTAAATACTTCTAAGGTCTGGATGATATAACCTGTGTCACTGAGAGCCTGACACAAGAATTCTTCATCGTATGTCAGAACATGCAGTGTGCTCACCCAGCTTGAAATATGAGGCATTGAGACCGCCAACCAGTAGCCCTTCCCCTCCCCCCCCCCCCCCCCCCACACACACTTTTAGCAGTGATGACATGTTCTTCAGGATGCTGCGATATTAATCTTGGTGTTTGCTAAAAAAAAATCCAAGCATCGACAGCTAAAACAGACAGTCCACTTTTTGTAACACAACTGGTTCTGGTGGGTTAGCTTTGGTGAGGTCACATTTTAGCACACGCGTCACTGCTCTTCTTGTTTTATCTACCTTTTCTTGCAAACCCTCACTGAAAAACAGTAGTAACAATTACAGTATGTTTCACATACTGTATAGAACAACATAACAAAAAAGGGATACCGGCGCCTAATAAGTCCAATTAGGTGGATTCCTTGATATCCAGTGAAGATAGTTCAAATTTCAGAATGATCAGCAACCTGTTGATTTTGTGATGACCAGATGCAGCCTCATTCATAGGGAGTGGAACATGAAATGAAATGAAAGATATTTAGTGCAACACAGCTATGTTAATTTATACAGACATAAACTCACAGAACATACCAACAACACAAACAGGACTAATAAACACAGACAGGACTAACAGCCACAAAAGCAAAGCTATATAATAAAATTAGTTTAATATAACTATAATAGATAAAAAGTGGTGGACAATAGCAGGAACGCCAATCCGGTTGGGTAAAACCTGAGTAAAACTCACAGGAAGGCAGAAAGTTAAAGGCAATGTACATCAGCTGAGATGATAAATTCTATCATCCACGTGTAGAGGATTCGCAGGGCTTCCAGATCACAGTAAGCTCTCCCGTGTGTCCTGGTTCCCTGCACCCAGAAGTGACGTCTCTGGATTGCCGTTCCTGCTATTGTCCACCACTTTTTATCTATTATAGTTATATTAAACTAATTTTATTTTATAGCTTTGCTTTTGTGGCTGTTAGTCCTGTCTGTGTTTATTAGTCCTGTTTGTGTTGTTGGTATGTTCTGTGAGTTTATGTCTGTATAAATTAACATAGCTGTGTTGCACTAAATATCTTTCATTTCATGTTCCACTCCCTACGAATGAGGCTGCATCTGGTCATCACAAAATCAACAGGTTGCTGATCATTCTGAAATTTGAACTATCTTCACTGGAAATCAAGGAATCCACCTAATTGGACTAATTAGGCGCCGGTATCCCTTTTTTGTTATACTCTTGTGTTCTGATTGTACCATCAGAAAATCATCAGGCTGCCTAGCTTGCCACTAGGGCCACCCTCACAATAGGGTTTAATATTAATCTCCATTATCGCTATTCTACATCACCATTTTTTTCTTTACATACTCTATAGAGATGATATCATGTTATTGCCCATATCCGCTTTGTGCGTGTGGCCAATTCTGCGAAAAGAGGGTTTCCCCCACATGCGGCATCCTGCATGTGTAACCCCCCTCCTAAGGGGTTACTAGCTGGTTTGTTTATGCTGGTCCACAATGTTTTGCTAAAGGGGTCCTGACGTCACAATAGAGTATTTCGGATAGAAGGAAGGTTCTGGAGAGTCAGGTTCCCAGAGGACAAGAGCCACGTGGGAGAGTAGATAGGGATATATTTAAGAAGTAATTAAACATACCAGGCCCCCATTATTTATTATGTTGTAGGTACAGATGCAGCGGCCGTTATTCGAACATTTCACTGAGCCATCTTCGTGCGCCCTGCCGTATTCCACGCAGCATTCCCGCTGCAAATAACACCAGGCACACCTGTTTTTACCGAGGTTGATTTGTTTGAATTTCATGGATTCTGATTTCTTTGAGTGCAATTCTTCACGTATCCGTGGCAGAAATTAATTAATTGTAATGTGTACAATACTGTGCTACTGTGTTAATTTGCAGGTGTTTAAAAACCAGAACACTAAAATGCCATTTTCTGCACTCGATAAAAACGTGAGTCAACAAGCCTTTTTAGGGGGGTAAGATTAGAAGAAATCACATGACATGGGTATTCCGAGGTAAACAATATGTGAAATGTTCGAATAACGGCCGCTGAATCTGTAGGGACAGTGCCCTTTAAGTTAAGATCCCAGAAGATTGCTAGTGGAATCCAGCAGGTCCCAGAGAGGGGAAAGCAACATAGTTACATAGTTACATATATAACTATGCCACAGAGGGACTTAGACAGAGGATTCACAGTTGTCGGCGGATCGGCTATAACACCAGGTCCATACCAGTATTTGGTTCAGCCTGTATTGAAGGTTCAGTTACCAGACAGGACAAAGGTATAATCTTCACCTGCATCGAAACAATCAGGATCCCAGTAAGGGTCCAGCTAAATTTGGGTGTTACAGAAGTTACACCGAAAAACAAGGGGGTCCGGGTCCAATACCAGTAAAGAAACTAAGCAGATATACCTCTCTCTGAGTGTTACGACTGGGCACTTAAAGAAGCACAGTATTCATAAATATCACCAAATAAAGATGATGTTGTACTAAAAATGTTTCTTGTGCCCATTATTTTCACCCTTGCTACCTCATCACTCAGCCGGCCTGAATACTGCACCCTGGGTCAAGGTAATCCATGCTGAGTAGCTAAATATTTTATTCCGATGTAATCTCCCTAGAAGCCGGGCCGGAAGGTTTACATATGTTAGGTATGCCCTACTGTAATAAAGTTTTCTACATTTGTACCGCTTAAGGACAAAAGGGAAGCCTAGAAATAACTTTAACTAGATACAGATAACCGTTCTTATTCTTATACATATATATAAAATAGGAACATGAAAAGATTGTATCAGTGCTATAAGCTATCATTCTTTGTTATTTAATACACAAATGTAGTAAGGGTTATTGTTTCTACTAATAAAACAAAATATCCATTTGTAACACAGAATGCCATACAGTTTCCATAGGATTCAGTAGCAGTGATAACACAGAATATCACAGCATACTGTATGCCACCATAACTGTATACTGGCGCACCTGTGATCATTGTACACATTCACAGGGCTGTGTAACTTTATATCTAGGAGAAACAGACAATACATGAGTTAGGGTCCAGTACATCCCGTCAGATTCAAATTGGCTTTTTCACATATCAGATGGAGTCATTGTTACAGAGTTTTTTTTAGGGCTCAATGTGGCTCAAGGCTTGCACTGTTTAATGAAAGAACTGTTTTTCAGTATTGTACAACAAATACAGTGCAACAGAAAAAGAGAGCACTGGACTTGTAAGACCGGGCAGTTTGACATAAGGCCAGGTGCCCCTTCCCTTAAGGTTATGTGCTGTAAGGCCAGTGGGAGGGGTTAAGGAAGGGGTGCTTAAGGCAAAGTGGAGGTATCCTAGCTTCCTCTTTCTTCTAATCTACTGGAGTGAAGTCCCATCCACCCACACTGTTTTTTCAACATGAGAGATGTCAGCATTGGAAGAAAAGATCAGGATTTTTGCTTTGTTTTGTAACAGCTTGGGGAATGTGTTGGCAGGAGTAATGTTACTTTGGGAGAGGGACTCAGTTAGTATTGGTTCCTGGAGGGAGGTAGTACACCTCAGAAGTATTTAGTTTTGGTGATGACCTTCCAAGTGGAATTTGGTGAAGGCGGTGCCATTTCACACTAGGCTCGGTTGGTGTGATGGTGACCTTCCGATGAGGGCTCTGTGCATTCAGACCAAGGTGCTGATGGGCTAGGTGAGCATGATCTGAGCGTATCCCTCAAGCTCAGGTAGGTGTGAAGTGGAGCAATCTGTTAAGGTCCCTAGTTCGGGATAAAAAATCCCTGTACTTCTAAGGAAGGGGCTGCATGACTTTACGTAAAGGGGCCCACCCCTAAAGTGCAATGATGTCAGGACAGAGGGAGGGGTTAAGTAAGGGGTACATAGGGCAAGGGGGAGGAATCCTAGCTTCGTTTTTTTTCTAGGATCTACTGGACTGAAGTCCAACACACCCACCCTGTTTTTAGGCATTATTGATGTCGACTTAGAAATGAAAGATCAGGATTCGGCTCTGTTGTTGTCGCAGCTTGGGGTATGTGTTGGCGGGAGTAATATTACTCTGGGAGGGGGACTATTTAGTTAGGAAAGATGGTACCACTCCAGGCTCGGCAGCTGGAATGGTACTGACTTCTGGATGGAATTTGGGGAAGGACGTTTCATTCCAAACTTGGCTCGGTTGGTGAAGTAGTGACAATCTGGGAATCTGTGCATTTAGACTAAGGTACTGATTGGCTAGATGAGCACGAGCTGAGGGTATCTCTCGAGCTCCGGTAGGTGTGAGCAGAGTAATCTGTATAGGTCCCTAGTTGGGGATACATATGAGATATTTATCTGTGTAATAAATAAAGCTGTGGCCGTTAATTTCACCCAAGAAGTTGTACAATGTGTTTATTGGGAATGGGAGAGGAGTCCAGCTCGAGGCGTGGGTAAGTCATGTTTCCTATATCTGTATAACCTCAAATTCTCTGGTTCCCGATATGCTGCTTCCTCCACCTTTGACCCAGCTGGCATATTATCATACATACGCAAACTCATCACCTTGTGCCAAAGGGAGAGGGAAGTAAAATGAAGAATGGTTCAACCTGTTTAAATGCACATTAATATCCCACAAAGGTTACGGAGCTAACTGATTTATCCCATCACCCATTGAAGCAACAATTAAAAATTTATTTTTCAAAAGCTTTATTTGTCTGTTTTTAAAGGCATCAAAGATCAGGATTTAAGGCCTTACTTATGTCCCTGCTTTTGGGTCACTCTTATGCACATTTAAATCTCCCTCTCCTTGCGTGCCACAACAAACACAAGGTGATCATAATCCAAAAGATCTGATTTCTTCTTACTGCTAAACACAACTAAGCTCTGGATGATATAACCTGTGTCACTGAGAGCCTGACGCAAGAATTCTTCATCGTATGTCAGAACATGCAATGTGTGCTCACCCAGCTTGTAATATGACATATTGAGAAGTCCATAGAGTAAGAGATACCCCCCCACTTTTAGCAGTGATGACATGTTCTTCAGGATGCTGCGATATTCATCTTGGTGTTTGCTAAAAACTTCCAAGCACCCACAGCTAAGCAGACAGTCCACTTGGGGTAACACAACGGGCTCTGATGGGTTGGCTTTTGTGAGGTCACATTTTAGCACACGCGTCACTGCTCTTCTTGTTTTATCTTCCTTTTCTTGCCAATCCTCACTGAAAAACAGTAGAAATAATGATGTTAGCATAACCTTATGTCACATATACAGATGTAGTCATGTTATTGACCATCTCCCCATTGTGCACTTGGCCAAGTCTACTAAATAAAGGTTTCTCACACTGCAGCGTTATGCATATTATGTATGTCCCACTGTAATAAAGTTTGCTACATTTGTACAGTACCCCTTCAGTACAAGAGAAGGGTGCCTTGAAATAACTTCAATTAGATACAGATAACCACTTGTATTCTTATATGTTAGTCCTCGTCCAGGCTGAGAGCGACTGAGCCGTGCTGTGAGAGCAGGGGTGATTAGTGTCCAGTGTAGGTGTGCGCGGGGGGAGGGAGGTGCGTGCCGGAAGCATGCCCATGAAGTCACATGAGCGGTTCACCCTCATTGGCTGAACCGTGCATGTGACCAGGGCAAGAGGGACAATGTCAAAATAATTTGTCTAGGTAATCGCGGAGCGCTCAGGGGCACCTGCATCCGCACACTCAGGACAAACACATTGTCACAATGTGTTTGATCCCACTAAGCACGAGTGCGCACGCACGCTCAGCTTCACCCTGGACACGACTTAAGAAGACAGGAACATGAAAATATTGTATCATTGCTATCAGTTATAATTCTTTATCATTAAATACACAAATGTACTAAGGGTTATTGTTCCTTCTAATAAAACAACATATCCCTCTGTAACACAGAATGCCATACAGTTTCCATAGGATTCAGTGGCAGTGATAACACAGATTATAGGCTAAAGCAGTAAAAGTCAGGGCATTATTGAAAACCCTGCTCTCTGATTGGTTAAAATTCCGGGCATTATCCACAGTAATGCCCTGAATTTCAGCAGCTTGCAAAATGCAGTTTTCAATCTGTTTATTTCCAGCCAATCAGCTTTCAGAACAGCTGAGACATGGCATGGGATTGGTCAAAAAGTATCAGTCACGGTTTGACTCCTTCTCTCCCGAGCTGACTGAGATTTTCTGAGCAGATTCAGTTGAATTGGGGGGGAGGAGACTGCAAAGAAATAAGTGTGTTGTGTATAGAGGTTTAGTGTTGTGTGTGTGGGGGGGGGGGGGTTGGTGTAGAGGTGCTGTGTTGTGCTGTGTTGTGTGTAGAGCTGGGAGGGAGCGTGCAAAGTTTAAAAGTGGCTGCATTTTTTATTGTGGCTGGAGTGTGTGTGTGTGTGTGTGTGTGTGTGTGTGTCAGTAGCAGTGTTTATGGGTATAGCATGTGTGTGTAGCAGCAGAGTCTGTGTGTGTGTGTAGAGCTGCTGTGTGTGTAGAGCTGCTGCTGTGTGTGTAGA
Organism: Ascaphus truei; assembly: GCF_040206685.1. Classification (NCBI taxonomy): domain Eukaryota; kingdom Metazoa; phylum Chordata; class Amphibia; order Anura; family Ascaphidae; genus Ascaphus; species Ascaphus truei. The sequence continues at coordinate 44,158,620 of NC_134488.1, read as the reverse complement.
GGTGCTGTGTAGTGAGTGTAGAGAGGTGCTGTGTTGTGTGTCTAGAGCTCCAGTGTGTGTGTGTGTGTATAGGCACTGTGTTGTGTGTGTTGTGCTGTTTTGTGTGTGTGTGTAGCAGCAGTTTGTGTGTGAGCTGCTGTGTGTGTGTGTGAGTGTGTGTGTGTACACAGAGGGGGTGACAGTGTGTGTATATAGATATCTGCAGTGTAAGCGTATATAGAGGTGGTTTCATGTATTTACCATTTTATTTTAATAAAAAAAATCTATTTAACTATACAAAAGTGTCTATTATTTATGAAATAAGCTACATTTAGCCTATAATAGTAATAATCCCCTCAGAACAGGGCATTACTGGTCAATAATGGCCTCTCTGTGATCATTGTACACATTCACAGGGCCGTGAAACTTTATATCTAGGAGAAAAAGGCACTACATGAGTTAGGATCCAGTACATCCCTGCAGATTCATATGTGCATTTTCACATACCTGATGGAGTAATTGTTACAGAGTTTTTAGGGATTACTTAGTGTGGCTCAATGCTTGCACTGATTAATGAAAGAAATCTGGTGTTCAGTGTTGTACAACAAATACAGCAGAAAAAGTAAATACCTGTATTATCCTTATACCATTTGTTGTACCATTTCAGTTTGGCATCACATTTGACTTACTTGAAAATGAGACTAATATCTAAATGTATTTTCACAGGTAATATATTTCACAAATAAATAAAACAGGATCTAGAAAGTTCTCAAAATACTGTAACAGTACATATCTTTCAACATTTATAGATCTGCAGAATAAATGAGGACTGAATAGAAAATAGTCAAAAACAGCACTAAGTGGATAATTTATTTTTAAGGTTTTTATTTTTTCAAACCTGATTACATTTTCATGATTCTTTCTGTGCCCTTTCCCTATATTTATGGGTTATGCACCTTGCAATCACAGTACGTATTGATTGGACCGGAATCTGTGAATTTAACACATATTCTGAGCAGGGGCGGCTTTTGTGGCATTTATACCAACCGTACCGAAGATGTAAAGCAGAAACTGTAACTTTTAGGAAAAAATAATGGACTAAAAATGACTTTTTACCCTTTGCCTTCCATGTCACAGACATATTTGGACAGATGAGACCAATCAAAGGACCCTGGATACTTTTTCAACCACATTTCCAGTTCCTTGTGGTGGGTTTCCACAGGATCTAACACAATGATCTCCTTGAAGATTTCGCTGGCTGACAGGAGATGAAGAATTACCGGACCCATGGTGATATCAATTAGTGTATCTCCACTGACACCACCTAAAGCATAGAGACAAAGGTCCAGAAAATCATATTGATTAAACAATAATGTATCCAGCCTCCTCTTATTTCATCTTAGAAATAGCAAGCTTCAATGTTGATCTCTATGTAGTGATTGTGTTAATGCGAATATAGATGCTTCTATAGAAGATGTAGGGATTTTATTAACAAACATATATTGTGCAGTCGAACTATTCCTGGATGTAAACGCAGCATGGAAGTTAGAGGTAATTATTCCTGATAATATCTTTTAAGAAAGAGGATTCTGTCAATGGCATGTGTCTGTCTCTGTGTCACATTGCATTTATATTAAAAACTATCACCAACTGCTTGCAGCAGGTGTAATATGATCAGAAGAAATTCACATAAGGAATAGTGAGGGATCTAACTTTCCGTCCATCCAAACATCTGTCTGTCTGTCTGTCTCTTAAGGGTTTTCAATTTGGGTTTAAAATGTAAGATTCTAGTGGGTTCTGATTTCTCACACCTTGTGTCACCCATCTTTATTAGTTATTATAACAAGATGAATTCCTATTTTCTGGAAAATGCAATATTACTGATATTTTAAATGAAAAATTGAACTTATATTTGACTGTCTCAGATTAGAGGGGTTATGCATCAAAGTTTCCCAGTTTCAAATCTGGTGCAAAAACTTTACCACATAAAATCAAGGAGACGTTTTTTTATTATTCTAGTATTTCCCTCTTAGATTTAATTTAAAACATACCAGTTAAAATCAAATGTATTGAATAACAGTTGCAAATAGCAAAGCACTGAGACCCAGATTTTACACTGTAATGTGACATTAACATAAGTTCAAAAAGGGGGGGGGTGGACTGGGCGCTTCTAAAGTGATTTTATAGTGATAATAGACATATGTAATGAAATACAAAATGCAAAGTGAAAAAACTTAAATATGTGATCAACCAATATCTTTCACCAACCCATATTGAAGAATAGCAATGAAACAATATAAACAATGTGAAATGAAGCTGCTCAACATCCAGGTGGGACTGTTCTTTGTCCCAATGGTAACAGTTTTCTTCTTTGAGAAGAGGAGCGCTGAATATATCCAGTAATATGTGGAATGAAAGAAAACAAGATAGTGCAGATGGTATATGCCAATAGTTAAATAAATAATAAGGCTCCGATGTTGTTGCACTCATAAAACTTCCAGGTATAAAAGGCATGTCAGAGATTCTTCTCTCTCTGACTGGAGCCCTTTTGTAGAGAGATGGTGTAGTCACAGGATATCCCTCAATGTGTATGGTTTGTAGTCATCAAATATACAATGAGAGAAAGATGCCACAATAGTGTGTAATGTTTCATCAAATGTATTCAAAGGTTTAAGATAAAAAGTAACAAACTCACATTTTCCATAATATAAAATTCGTTCATTCTTGTTTTAAGTAATTGTATGTTATTTGCCCTGATTCAGTGAATCTAGTCCTGAGTTTACAGAACAGAAATAAACACACATACCTGATGTGAATGCCTTATACAGTTGTTTTAGTGGATATTCCAGTATCTCCTCTTGCAAATCATTATTTTCAGCACAAATATAGGTGTCCAATATTATTCTTGGATCTATGTCCACATGGTGGTACTGTTTGTGGCTGGAATCCATTGGGTTTATCTTCTGTTCTTCTGCTCTGACTCTGTGTCTTCCGAACTTCATGTGCATGAGAATCTTATCATCTGATTGGAAAGAGCAGCTGACTAGTCAGGTACACAGACATTGAGACAGAAATATGCTGAATTGTATTAGATAAATAAAAATCACTCAGTCACTGTAAATATTCTTGTCACAAGGTATCCTCTATTTTGTGCAGCACTGTGCCCATGAGTGCATCTGCATGTGTTCCACCGTCTTTAAATACTATATATATATATATAAATATAAATATATATATATATATCACACAGAAGACTAAGACAATCCCCAAAAATAGCACTCTAAATTTACCACAAAATAAATCTAGAAGTATAAAGGCAAAGACCAGGATTCTGAGTCAAAGTAGAAAAAAGGAAATATTTTAATTGCGAGCTATAAGACACACTAACATTAAAAACATAAACACACTAAAGGCAGTATGATGAAAATAAAAAGCTGTGACTAGAAAAAAAATATAAACAAATAATAAGGTATAATCACTGCAAGTAAACCCTAAAGCAAAAAATGTATCAAAAATACGATAATTAACCTATCAAATATATGAGGTGATACAAATGAGCTAAAAGATTACAAAACCTCCCTAAGGATCCTAGCTACAAATAATATAACTAAGCGCAAAAGAAAAATAAGAAATATAAGATGAATAAACTTATATACACAAAGGTGAACATAAGACAAAAATAATATATCTTAAACCAAGGGGGGGGGGGAGACAGGGGAAAATAGGATGAAAAATACTCAAGCCCTGTACAGCAATAACCAAAGAAAAAATAATAAAAATATCAAAAAGCCTTAATGCAAGATATGCCTGTGGACTCTGCAAAAAAGGAAAAACACATGGCTGTATAGAATACCAATGAAAGCCAGTGCTGAGTGCATGATCAGATAAGCATATGCCTAGATCCCACTGAGGGGAAAGAGACTCTGGGCAGCAGGGATAGTAATGCTCAGCTGTCCAAGATAGTATACAAGTCTGTCCAAAGGAGTATTGCGAAACCCAGTGACTTGGAACGGCGCTATAACCATCAGTGAAAGTGGTCAAAGAATAATATAAAAATATGGTGATTCTGAAAGATTCTCAACCTTCCAGGGAATATGCACTGATTCCCTTACAAACAGTTAGGATCCAGGGCAGGAAGGGAGCGATGTCATCAGGAATACCCAGAAAAAAACACATAAATAATCATAGTGTAGTAAATAAAATAAGTGTGAATCAAACTAAAATAACTTGGCTCTTATGGATGACCTACTTACAAAAAGTAAGGTAAAAAACAGCAGGTTTGTTTAAAGATGAGTCTTTAGGCACCTCAGCTTGAGACCGCAGCACACAACAGTAAACACTGGTAGCAGGCTGGATGATGTTTTCACGGAGGCTTCAGCTCCCAGTCAGGTATCTACTATATATTTGTGAAATCACTGTATGTCTGCGTCCCAAGGGTCAATCGCATTGGACCTTGGGCCTGTCACTCTTGCTCAGGCCATGCCCGCCCCCGCACACCTCTCATTGGCCTACGTCCAACACCAATGCCACACTGTCCCACCCCTCACTGACTCTCATTGGCCTGCGTCCAATGCCCGCCCCCGCACACCTCTCATTGGCCTACGTCCAACACCAATGCCACACTGTCCCACCCCTCACTGACTCTCATTGGCCTGCGTCCAATGCCCGCCCCCGCACACCTCTCATTGGCCTGCGTCCCACCCCTCACTGACTCTCATTAGCCTGCGTCCAATGCCCGCCCCCGCACACCTCTCATTGGCCTGCGTCCAACACCAATGCCCTAATACTTCCACACTGTCCCACCCCTCACTGAGTTTTGGGAACGCTGGGGCCACGCTTCACAGCTATCAAAACCTTCACGTCTGCTACCACAGACTGCCGAATCAGGTACAGCAGTGTTTCCCAAACTGTGCGCCGCGGCGCCCTGGTGCGCCGTGGCTTGGCTAGAGGGGCGCCGCGATCAGGGCCGCCAGCAGCGGGAAACAAGGGCTGCTAGCTCATTTAAAAAAAAAAAAAAACCTCTGAGGGGAAGCAGAGGAGCGGTCACGTGACCGCTCCCATCCAATGGGGCTGCAGCCTGCCCGGCATTGCAACTGCAGAGCCACCAGACAGCACCAAGGTGTGTGTGTGTGTGTGTGTGTAGGGGTGTGTGTGTGTGTGTGTGTGTGTGTGTGTGTGTGTGTGTGTGTGTGTGTGTGTGTGTGTGTGTGTGTGTGTGTGTGTGTGTGTGTGTGTGTGTGTGTGTGTGTGTGTGTGTGTGTGTGTGTGTGTGTGTGTGTGTGTGTGTGTAAAACGGGCTGCAGGGTGTGTGTGAAAAACGGGCTGCAGGGTGTGTGTTGTGTGTGTGTGTGAAAAACGGCCTGCAGGGTGTGGGTGTGTGTGTGTATATATGTGTGGTGTGTGTGTATATATGTGTGGTGTGTGTGTGTGTGTATATATGTATATATGTGTGTGTATGTATGTGTGGTGTGTGTGTATATATATATATATATTTATAATGTGTGGTGTGTATATATGTATGTGTGGTGTATATATATATATATATATATATATATATATATATATATATAATGTGTATGTGTGGTGTATATATATGTGTGGTGTGTGTGTGTGTGTATGTATGTATATATAGATATATATATATATATATATATATATATATATATATATATGTATGTGTGATATATATATGTGTGTGTGTGTGTGTGTGTGTGTGTGTGTGTGTGTGTGTATATATGTATGTGTGGTGTATATGGATGTGTGTGATGTGTGTGTGGTGTGTGCGTGTGAATATATTTATCAAAGTTGCACAATGTTAATAAATAATTTATTCTCACATGTCTTTTTTTTTTCATTTTTAAATATTATATAATGTACACACACACACACACACACACACACACACACACACACACACACACACACACACACACACACTGACAGCTACCAAGTGACAAACACACACACACACACACTGACAGCTACCAAGTGACAAACACACACAGTGATACCCGCCTACCAAGCGCGCTTGCTGTCTCCTCTGCCAGGCAGCGCTGATTACAGATGCAAGGGCTTTGTGCATCTGTTCAGCCCGGCTCAGCGACGCTGAGAGAGGGAGGCCCGGCGCGCACGCTGGAGGAGCAGCACCGGGAGACTGAGAGAGAGAGTGAGGTCAGAGAGAGAGTGATGTCAGAGAGAGAGAGTGATGTCAGAGAGAGAGAGTGAGGTCAGAGAGAGAGAGAGTGAGGTCAGAGAGAGAGAGTGAGGTCAGAGAGAGAGAGAGAGAAGTCAGAGAGAGAGAGTGAGGTCAGAGAGAGAGAGAGAGAGAGAGTGAGGTCAGAGAGAGAGTGAGGTCAGAGAGAGAGAGTGAGGTCAGAGAGAGAGAGAGTGAGGTCAGAGAGAGAGTGAGGTCAGAGAGAGAGAGTGAGGTCAGAGAGAGAGAGAGTGAGGTCAGAGAGAGAGTGAGGTCAGAGAGAGAGAGAGGGAGGTCAGAGAGAGTGTGAGGTCAGAGAGAGAGAGAGTGAGAGAGAGAGTGAGGTCAGAGAGAGAGAGAGTGAGGTCAGAGAGAGAGTGAGGTCAGAGAGAGTGAGAGTGTGTGAGGGAGACACCAACTGCGCACTGCAACTGTTAGGTATGTATTTACACCTTTGTTTTTACTTTGGGCGCCGCGTAAAAATCCTGATCGCCTTGGGGAGCCTTGAAAAAATTCTGATTGCCTTGGGGAGCCTTGAACCGAAAAAGTTTGGGAACCACTGAGGTACAGAATCTACACACAACGCACAAACACAGCACACACACACATTCACACAACACCAAACACTGCAGACTGCCTCTTCAAACCCCCCCTCCCCTCCACGCCACACATCTCCCTCCCGCAACCGGACCGCGAGGCCGCGGCCTCCACTCACACACCATGCCAACGATGTCCCTCCCCCTATCCCGCTACCTCACACAGTGTAGCTCCCGCGAACCGCACAGCACGCCACATCTCCTGCACCTCACACAGCTCCCTACCGCAACCGGACCGCGAGGCCCCCTACCCCGCTACACCATGCCACCAATGTCCCTCCCCCTATCCCGCTACCTCACACAGTGTAGCTCCCGCGGACCGCACAGCACGCCTCACATCTCCTGCACCTCACACATCTCCCTCCGCAACCGGACCGCGAGGCCCCCTACCCCGCTACACCATGCCACCAATGTCCCTCCCCCTATCCCGCTACCTCACACAGTGTAGCTCCCGCGGACCGCACAGCACGCCTCACATCTCCTGCACCTCACACATCACCCTACCGCAACCGGACCGCGAGGCCCCCTACCCCGCTACACCATGCCACCAATGTCCCTCCCCCTATCCCGCTACCTCACACAGTGTAGCTCCCGCGGACCGCACAGCACGCCTCACATCTCCTGCACCTCACACATCTCCCTCCGCAACCGGACCGCGAGGCCCCCTACCCCGCTACACCATGCCACCAATGTCCCTCCCCCTATCCCGCTACCTCACACAGTGTAGCTCCCGCGAACCGCACAGCACGCCTCACATCTCCTGCACCTCACACATCTCCCTACCGCAACCGGACCGCGAGGCCCCCTACCCCGCTACACCATGCCACCAATGTCCCTCCCCCTATCCCGCTACCTCACACAGTGTAGCTCCCGCGGACCGCACAGCACGCCTCACATCTCCTGCACCTCACACATCTCCCTCCGCAACCGGACCTCGAGGCCCCCTACCCCGCTACACCATGCCACCAATGTCCCTCCCCCTATCCCGCTACCTCAGACAGTGTAGCTCCCGCGAACCGCACAGCACGCCTCATCTCCTGCACCTCACACATCTCCCTACCGCAACCGGACCGCGAGGCCGCGGCCTACACTCACACACCATGGCAACGATGTCCCTCCCCCTATCCCGCTACCTCACACAGTGTAGCTCCCGCGAACCGCACAGCACGCCACATCTCCTGCACCTCACACAGCTCCCTACCGCAACCGGACCGCGAGGCCGCGGCCTACACTCACACACCATGGCAACGATGTCCCTCCCCCTATCCCGCTACCTCACACAGTGTAGCTCCCGCGGACCGCACAGCACGCCTCATCTCCTGCACCTCACACAGCTCCCTACCGCAACCGGACCGCGAGGCCGCGGCCTACACTCACACACCATGCCACCAATGTTCCTCCCCCTATCCCGCTACCTCACACAGTGTATGACAACACCTACCACTGGAAATCAGATGTTCGTTGAAATAAAATATGTTTTCCTAACTATTTTACTGTCTGTATAATGTACACAACACTCACCCACACAAAACCCCCTCATACACACACACACACACACGCAAACATCCTGTCATTCTATGCCACACACTACACTCAAAAACATGCCATTTTTAACATGTGTATGACCAACAACACGCACTCACACACGTCACACACACAACATGCCTCATACACACACACACGCCATCACACACCAGCAACACACACACATGCTCTCACACACACCACACACCATGCCACCGATGTCACTCCCGCTATCCCGCTACCTCACACACTCTACCTCCTGCGGAACAACCAGCACGCCTGACATCTCCTGCACCTCACACATCTCCCTCCGCAACCGGACCGCGACGCCGCGGACTACAGTCAAACAGCATGCCACCAATGTCACTCCCGCTACCTCACACACTGTATGACAACACCTACCACTGAAACTCAGCTGTTCCTTACAATAAAATATGTTTTCCTAACAATTTCACTGTCTGTATAATTTATTCTAAAACACTTCTCACACCACCACTCACACACAACACTCACCCACACAAAACCCCCTCATACACACACACACACACACGCAAACATCCTGTCATTCTATGCCACACATAACAACAAATCACACCTCACCTTCACCCTCATAATACACACACTACACTCAAAAACATGCAATTTACAACATGTCTATGACCAACAACACGCACTCACACACGTCACACACACAACATGCGTCATACACACACACATGCCATCACACACGCCACATACACACATGCTCTCACACACACCACACACCATCACACACAACACACACACAAATACACAAACACATGCACACACACACGCACTCAGCAACGCCACACGCCCTCAACCACGCAACACACGTACTCACACACACACACCAACCTCCTCTGCTGATACAACACACAAAACAACACTTCAACATAACCTTAACTACCACACACAACACAACCACCACTAAACAAACACACACACCCAACCCACTGTTCCAATTACACTGTTCCATACACACTACACTGAATACAATGCACATTTACACGTCTCACCACCCACTCCCATTGCACATCAACATCCCACCACACACAAACATATACAACAACACAACACCTCCGCTACTAACACACCTAGCACAATAAATCACCTCTTCCTTTCAATAACATATTTTACACAAAACATTACTATTTACACATCTGTCTAATTTATTGCACACAAACACTCAACTAACCAACACTGACACACACACTCACACACCACACACTCACTATCACATCACACACTCACTCATCCACACACACACCCCACACAATCAACAATCACACACAATAATTACATACACACACTATTCTGCCACACACACAGCCAACATTAACACAAAACAAAAACACACACAACATTTCAACACCTACACAAACGCACACCAAACACAAATAAATACCCCTCACCTCACACAGTGTAGCTCCCGCGAACCGCACAGCACGCCTCACATCTCCTGCACCTCACACATCTCCCTACCGCAACCGGACCGCGAGGCCCCCTACCCCGCTACACCATGCCACCAATGTCCCTCCCCCTATCCCGCTACCTCACATGAGTGAAGATATACTTCACAAAGCACAGAGACACAACCCATCACTCAATGTTACCTTTTCACCTGACATTTTCAACGAGGTACTCATATTGTTAGAAGATACATGTCTCTCTATCAATAACAAAACACTACTTCAATTAGGTCTAGAAGCTCCCCAACGTCATCATCACGATGTACTCAATACAGACCTTATGCGAGAGAAACAATACAATATTTCCATACTACAAGAATACTGTATGTTGCCACAAGAAAACCAATGTTAATTCCACAACAACTTAACACCTATGACAACATCATGCAGCACATAAACAACGAACAAGGTGCAATCCTGTTTCTTGATGCTCCAGGTGGAACAGGCAAAACATTTCTCATAAATTTACTCCTTGCAGAAATAAGAATGCACAATCATGTTGCACTTGCACTTGCATCATCTGGCATTGCAGCCACTCTTATGGATGGAGGAAGAACTGTGCACTCAGCTCTTAAATTACCACTAAACATTGTTCATGAAGAAAACCCAACATGTAATATTACCAAGACATCTGGCCAAGCCCGTGTTCTTCAAATTTGCAAACTTATTGTTTGGGATGAGTGTACCATGGCGCATAAAAAAGCACTTCAAGCCCTTAATAGAACCTTGCAAGACTTGCGTAACAATAAACAAATAATGGGTGGTGCTGTCATTCTTTTAGCTGGTGATTTCAGACAAACACTTCCAGTCATACCACGATCCACACCAGCAGACGAACTTCATGCATGCCTTAAATCCTCTATTTTATGGCGACATGTCAAACATTTTCCATTAACAACCAATATGCGAGTCCAACTTCTCGGCCACTCAAATGAACAACTTTTTGCACACACACTTCTTCAAATAGGTGAAGGCACTTTACCTACTGACTTAACATCAGGTGAAATTGCTTTTCCCACACATTTTTGTCACATGATGACATCACTTGAAGATCTCATACATCTATCCAAATCTCTTACACAATTACACAAACCACCAGTGGCTCTGTGAAAGAGCCATCCTTGCTGCCAAAAATACTTCTGTCAATGACATCAATCATCAAATTCAAGACATTATTCCAAACACAATTACTCAATACAACTCAATCGATACAGTTGTGGATTGCGATGAAGCCGTTAACTATCCACCTGAATTCCTACACTCCCTCGAACCATCAGGGATGCCACCACATCATCTTCGCCTCAAAGTTGGAGCACCCATCATGCTACTTCGCAACCTACACACACCTAACCTTTGTAATGGAACCAGACTGTGCATAAAAACATTGATGCCCAACCTAATTGAAGCTACTATCTTAACTGGCAACGCCAAAGGCCAAGATGTCTTCATCCCCCGCATTCCACTCATTCCTACAGACATGCCTTTTACTTTCAAACGGCTACAGTTCCCCATCAAACTAGCTTTTGCTATCACCATTAACAAAGCACAAGGACAATCTATAAAGTGCACTGGTATCAACTTAGAATCACCATGTTTCTCCCACGGCCAGTTATATGTTGCGTGCTCTAGAGTTGGATCCCCCCAACAATTGTACATCTTTGCTCCAACTGGAACTACCAAAAATGTCGTTTACAAACAAGCATTACAATGAACATTGACTTTCCTCAATTTCCATGAACTCTACATATTGCCATAAGAAATTACAAAAAAATGAAAGACACTCAATACACTACTGTCATCTTTTATTACTACATTATTTTACAACACACACTTTAACATTACATCAAATACACTCCTCTCAACAATGGACATTCACATCTTTCAAGAAGCATTTCCAACAATAACATTTTCAAAAATAACTACCGTAACAACTAACATACACTTCAAACATTTGCCCTCATATACATGTGCTTTCTACTACTGTTGATTTACAAACACAATTCTAACTAATATTACATAACATTGGCATCACATTACAACTTTCACATACAACATTTACACATACTTATTCACACTTCACATCCCGGGCAACGCCGGGTTTCTCAGCTAGTATTGTAATAAATGAGCACAATCACATAGGGGTTTTCTTTAGGCAGTAGATATGACGGATCGGCAGATGAAAGAACCTCCACTCCTCTCACTGTCCCTCCTCGAGGGTGCCCCCTCGTCCGGTGTCGGATGGATGGCGTCTGTCGTCACGTCCTGGCCTGGGGGTGACGACTTCCGGTAGGAGCGGATAGATCGAAGGGTAGGAGGATCGCCGCACCGCAACTATGCCTCCGGGGATGAAGCAGGTAGTCAGACAGCCAGACTGCGATGCAGCTGTACTCTGCTTACTCTGCTTGCTTGGCTCAACGCGTTTCGCTGCGTACCGCAGCTTCCTCAGGAGCAATGATTACATCCCCTAATGGGTGTTATTTAAATAGCATACTCAATTAGGTCAATAATTAAAAACACAATCAAATAGTTAATTAATAAATTACACACAGGTTCTCCCATAAAGGGTACATAATCACTGTGGTCCAAAAATACGACGCATAAAATACATTAATATGTTTATTAACTCTATTTTAAGAGGATCAAAAATAATAAAATGTTAAAATGTATATAAAAAATAAAAATAATAAAATTCAATTAATAAGGAGGTATCAAATGGAGAGAGATTCATGGATTTAAAGGGGGAGAGAGAAAGAGACATGGGTTAATCATGGGAATATAGGACAGGAATCATAGAAACAGGCAGCAGCATATTATAAAATATAGAATCAACTCATAGTGTATTACTGACATGTATCAAAGCTGAAAGTGCAATTACAGTGACAAGAGGAAAGGTGTAATCTCAAAGTCTACATTCAGACCATTAGGTGTGAGAGTATTGAGTTTATGTACCCAGTACATCTCTCTTTTACTTAAGTCTAAGTTTCTATCCCGTCCTCTCCAATGCTGTGCAACATGTTCTATAGCGGTAAATTTTAGCCCTACTGTATTGGAGTTATGGAATATAGAGAAATGCTTAGAAACATTATGTGTCTGGACACTGCGTCTGATATTACTTAGGTGTTCTAAGATGCGTGTCTTGATAGCTCTTGTTGTCTTTCCCTCAATTATTTAGATTTAAATATTTATATATAGAATGGCATTCTAAAAAACTAGGTCTTACTTTAAGGAAGTTGACAGCAATAACTATATTCTACGCACAAGCTGTCACCACAATTTATGGATGGATAACGTCTCGTACAACCAGTTCAGAAGGATGCGTAGAAATTGCACTGATGCTGCAGTGTTCAGTGATCAGTGTAATATACTAAAGGAACGCTTTGTAGAAAAACATTATAGGACAGACCTTCTGGACACAGCATTTGAAAAAGCCAATTGTCTGAATAGAAAGGATCTAATAGTGCCCAAAAACAAAGATAAAACTATAAATACAAACTTCGATACAGCATTTTTAACTTCTTTTAATAAAGAATCAAACAATATTAGTAAAATAATAAATAAACACTGGCATGTCCTGCTGAATGATCCAATTTTGAAGGATGAAATCCCAAAATACCCTAAGGTAATCTTCAAAAAAGCGAGAAATTTGAAGGGTATGATAGCCCCCAGCGCAATAAAAAAACTAGAGACAAATAGGAATGGATGGCTCCAGAAATTGGAAGGGTTCTACGGCTGTAGTTCCTGCAAAGCCTGCGAATACAAACAACAAGATAAAAAGGGATTTAAGTGCAATAATAGAAATGAGGAATACAAAATAAAACAGTACATGAATTGTAATTCAATTTACATAATCTACCTCCTTGAATGCCCCTGTGGGCTACAATATGTGGGAAAGACAACAAGAGCTATCAAGACACGCATCTTAGAACACCTAAGTAATATCAGACGCAGTGTCCAGACACATAATGTTTCTAAGCATTTCTCTATATTCCATAACTCCAATACAGTAGGGCTAAAATTTACCGCTATAGAACATGTTGCACAGCATTGGAGAGGACGGGATAGAAACTTAGACTTAAGTAAAAGAGAGATGTACTGGGTACATAAACTCAATACTCTCACACCTAATGGTCTGAATGTAGACTTTGAGATTACACCTTTCCTCTTGTCACTGTAATTGCACTTTCAGCTTTGATACATGTCAGTATCACACTATGAGTTGATTCTATATTTTATAATATGCTGCTGCCTGTTTCTATGATTCCTGTCCTATATTCCCATGATTAACCCATGTCTCTTTCTCTCTCCCCCTTTAAATCCATGAATCTCTCTCCATTTGATACCTCCTTATTAATTGAATTTTATTATTTTTATTTTTTATATACATTTTAACATTTTATTATTTTTGATCCTCTTAAAATAGAGTTAATAAACATATTAATGTATTTTATGCGTCGTATTTTTGGACCACAGTGATTATGAACCCTTTATGGGAGAACCTGTGTGTAATTTATTAATTAACTATTTGATTGTGTTTTTAATTATTGACCTAATTGAGTATGCTATTTAAATAACACCCATTAGGGGATGTAATCATTGCTCCTGAGGAAGCTGCGGTACGCAGCGAAACGCGTTGAGCCAAGCAAGCAGAGTAAGCAGAGTACAGCTGCATCGCAGTCTGGCTGTCTGACTACCTGCTTCATCCCCGGAGGCATAGTTGCGGTGCGGCGATCCTCCTACCCTTCGATCTATCCGCTCCTACCGGAAGTCGTCACCCCCAGGCCAGGACGTGACGACAGACGCCATCCATCCGACACCGGACGAGGGGGCACCCTCGAGGAGGGACAGTGACAGGAGTGGAGGTTCTTTCATCCGCCGATCCGTCATATCTACTGCCTAAAGAAAACCCCTATGTGATTGTGCTCATTTATTACATTATACCTGACTGGGAGCTGAAGCCTCCGTGAAAACATCATCCAGCCTGCTACCAGTGTTTACTGTTGTGTGCTGCGGTCTCAAGCTGAGGTGCCTAAAGACTCATCTTTAAACAAACCTGCTGTTTTTTTCCTTACTTTTTGTAAGTAGGTCATCCATAAGAGCCAAGTTATTTTAGTTTGATTCACACTTATTTTATTTACTACACTATGATTATTTATGTGTTTTTTTCTGGGTGTTCCTGATGACATCGCTCCCTTCCTGCCCTAGATCCTAACTGTTTGTAAGGGAATCAGTGCATATTCCCTGGAAGGTTGAGAATCTTTCAGAATCACCATATTTTTATATTATTCTTTGACCACTTTCACTGCTGGTTATAGCGCCGTTCCAAATCACTGGGTTTCACATTGTTTCTCTGCACTTGATTTGGTGGCTGCTGTACACTTTTATTATCTATATATATATATATTTTTCTGACACTATGGAAGTTGTTTCACCCAATATATTTGCAAAAAGACAAAATAGACATTTATTGTTTAATGATATTAATACAACACATTCGCCCGGTGAAGGATGATTTTCTAGATGAAGAATTCATCAAACTAGAGAGATTACTAATTAAAGACACAAGAGATGGTTAGACCTTAAATTCCTAAATAGATATATGGATTGTAAGCGTATTCCAAGAGGCTTGAGATTCACAAAAAACCCATCATCCAATTTGGATGATGAGGAATTTGTGAAAAATTGGCATGAGACCATAGATAAATGCTCTTTTAATTTGATGACATCCCTGATTAATCAACATAAAAAGCATATTAAGAAAATTGATGAGGAGGTTACTATAATAGAAGAGAAACTGGCACATATGGAAGATACCACTGAATTTAAAATCAAAGATCGTGAATTGAAAAAGAAAATTGATAGACTTGAACAAGAACTTTTTACTAGCAAATCCAATAAATTTCTGAGAGATGAGGAAGATTACCTCAGAGGGGAACAAAGAGACTGGAAGAAAAAGAAAAGCTATCAACCACAGAGCAGACCTGAGGAAAGATTAGCTAAAGAGCCTCAGACTACTTTGGAGCAGAATGGTACTAAACCATATTTAGATAATAATAAACGTCATTTTATAACTAGATTACCATGGAGAGATAATTATGACTCTAATCACACACATTATATTCCAAGGAAAGATTTTATGCCTAAACAACATTTTATTCAAGAAAGAGAACTAAAGGAGAGAGACCCCAATAGAGAAAGGGAACATTACAATGAGAGAGTACCCCCAAGAGAGAGGGAGCAAGCAGTGGAGAGGGAAAGACGTAGGGAGAGAGACATGGCTAAAGAGAGAGAACAAAGAAGGGAAAGAGAATATAAGGAAAGAGAGCTACATAGAGAAAAAGAATTACAGAGGGAAAAAGATATTTTAAGAGAGAAGGAATACAGAAGGAATCGGGATTTAAAAGAAAATAAAGAGAGAGAAAGAAAAGAGAGAGAATATCAAAAAGAAAAAGAATTAAAAAGAGAGAGAGAATTGAGAAAAGACAGAGAGAATAGAAAAAGAGAGAGAGATATGAATCTGCTAAATATGCTAAAGCTAGTAGATCCCGCTCCCCTATTGGAGCTACAGGGACAAGTGATTTTCTAGATATGGAAGACCCCATAAGCATTTGGGAAACAAAAAACCCATTCACTCCCCTCTTAGAGACAGAAGAGGAGAGTCATTATCCCAAAGGGGAAAGAAACAGAGAGGAAAACGGGGGGGAAGAAAGAAAAAAGTGAGAACCAATCCTGAAAAGAATAGAAGCATCTTCAATCTTAGTAATGTAGATCTAACTACCTCACAGTTAAGTGTCATTTCCAAGGGTTTGTCCTTTGCGCCCACTTGTGGACCTAATATCTTTGAACTATTTGTGGACGCAAATAAATATATTAGAAAATTAACAGTAAAAAGGTTTTTTCTAAGCAAGAATGTTGAGTCAAGAATGTCTAATCTCAACCCAATCATAGAGAAAGAAAGTGAAACATTCAAGCACACGACATTAAAGAATAAATCCACCTTTAACCCTGCCTACTATAAGGGCAATCATATAGAGGTCTTTTATAATCTGATTGTCAAAGACTTTGAGGAGCTCTCAAAGAGTAACAAATCAAAAATCAGGAATAATATGAATAAGGAAGAGAGGTCTGCCTTAGAAGAAATAACAAATAACACAAAAATAGTCATCAAACAGGCTGATAAGGGAGGGGGGGTAGTCATCTTAAATAGAGATGACTACCTAAAAGAAGCCCACCGCCTCTTAGGAGACAAAAAGACTTATGAAATTCTAAAAAATAACCCTACTAAAACCTTTATAAATGATCTAAAAGTGCTCTTAGAACGAGGTAGGGAATTGGGTATACTGAATGAGAACGAATATAAATTTTTATTTAATGAATATCCCCAATTACCGATATTTTATATACTGCCAAAAGTCCACAAATGTATGAAAAAACCTCCCGGGAGACCCATCATCTCCGGAATTAACTCACTGACATCAAATCTGTCATCTTATATTGACACTTTTCTACAAAGTCATGTTAAATCCCTTAAATCATATCTGAAAGATACTACAGATGTGTTACATCTGTTGGAGAGCTTTACCTGGAAAAATGAGTATATTATGGCCACTATAGATGTTGCGTCTTTATACACATCAATAGAAAAGAATCTAGGATGTGAAGCAGTGAATTTCTTTCTTAAACAAAATCCAGATGTGAAAGAACAGCAAGTCCAATTTATTATCGATGGAATATGCTTTATACTTGATAAAAATTATTTTTGGTTCGAAAATTAATTTTATATTCAAAGATGTGGCACCGCCATGGGTACGAGGTTTGCTCCCAGTTACGCCAACCTCTTTATGGGACTCTGGGAGGAACACCACATTTGGCCAGGCGGCGTACTGGGGGCGGACCTTGTCCTATGGCGGCGCTACATCGATGATGTTATTTTGATCTGGCGAGGCAGCCAGGAGAGTTTAGACTCCTTTCTATCAAGTATAAATACTAATACGTATAATCTACAATTTACCTCTATAACAAGTACAACCTCTCTCAATTATTTAGATTTAAATATTTATATAGAGAACGGCATTCTAAAAACTAGGTCTTACTTTAAGGAAGTTGACAGCAATAACTATATTCTACGCACAAGCTATCACCACAATTTATGGATGGATAACGTCCCGTACAACCAGTTCAGAAGGATGCGTAGAAATTGCACTGATGCAGCAGTGTTCAGTGATCAGTGTAATATACAAAAGGAACGCTTTGTAGAAAAACATTATAGGACAGACCTTCTGGACACAGCATTTGAAAAAGCCAATTGTCTGAATAGAAAGGATCTAATAGTGCCCAAAAACAAAGATAAAACTATAAATACAAACTTCGATACAGCATTTTTAACTTCTTTTAATAAAGAATCAAATAATAAATAAACACTGGCATGTCCTGCTGAATGATCCAATTTTGAAGGATGAAATCCCAAAAAACCCTAAGGCAGGGGGGCGCAAACTTTTTTCCCTGCGCCCCCCTGCCGGCTGTCCCCTCACTCCCGCGCCCCCCTCCCAACCCCAACTTACCCGCGCTCCGGCGTAATGACATCACGTTGCCATAGCAACGTGACGTCACATGACCTCGCAGCGTCATTTTGACGCCGCGTTGCCATGGCGACACAGGGAGGAAGCCGCCGGAGCCACGGTAAGTTAGGTTTACAGAGGCCCTGCAGCTCCCCCGGCACTTAATTTAAGTGCCTTCGGGAAGTGCGCGGGGCCTCTGTAAACCCTGCGCCCCCCGTCGGCAGTGTCACGCCCCCCCTGGGGGTCGCGCCCCACAGTTTGCGCACCGCTGCCCTAAGGTAATCTTCAAAAAAGCGAGAAATTTGAAGGGTATGATAGCCCCTAGTGCAATAAAAAAACTAGAGACAAATAGGAATGGATGGCTCCAGAAATTGGAAGGGTTCTACGGCTGTAGTTCCTGCAAAGCCTGCGAATACAAACAACAAGATAAAAAGGGATTTAAGTGCAATAATAGAAATGAGGAATACAAAATAAAACAGTACATGAATTGTAATTCAATTTACATAATCTACCTCCTTGAATGCCCCTGTGGGCTACAATATGTGGGAAAGACAACAAGAGCTATCAAGACACGCATCTTAGAACACCTAAGTAATATCAGACGCAGTGTCCAGACACATAATGTTTCTAAGTATTTCTCTATATTCCATAACTCCAATACAGTAGGGCTAAAATTTATCGCTATAGAACATGTTGCACAGCATTGGAGAGGACGGGATAGAAACTTAGACTTAAGTAAAAGAGAGATGTACTGGGTACATAAACTCAATACTCTCACACCTAATGGTCTGAATGTAGACTTTGAGATTACACCTTTCCTCTAGTCAATGTAATTGCACTTTCAGCTTTGATACATGTCAGTATCACACTATGAGTTGATTCTACTGTATATTTTATAATATGCTGCTGCCTGTTTCTATGATTCCTGTCCTATATTCCCATGATTAACCCATGTCTCTTTCTCTCTCCCCCTTTAAATCCATGAATCTCTCTCCATTTGATACCTCCTTATTAATTGAATTTTATTATTTTTATTTTTTATATACATTTTAACATTTTATTATTTTTGATCCTCTTAAAATAGAGTTAATAAACATATTAATGTATTTTATGCGTCGTATTTTTGGACCACAGTGATTATGTACCCTTTATGGGAGAACCTGTGTGTAATTTATTAATTAACTATTTGATTGTGTTTTTAATTATTGACCTAATTGAGTATGCTATTTAAATAACACCCATTAGGGGATGTAATCATTGCTCCTTAAACAAACCTGCTGTTTTTTACCTTAATTTTTGTAAGTAGGTCATCCATAAGAGCCAAGTTATTTTAGTTTGATTCACACTTATTTTATTTACTACACTATGATTATTTATGTGTTTTTTTCTGGGTGTTCCTGATGACATCGCTCCCTTCCTGCCCTGGATCCAAAGGAGTATTGCTCCAACATGTGTAGCAGTCTCTCAAGCAGTCCACAGGAGTAGCACCATAATGCACAGGTCACGCTTAGCAAATCATGTACACTGCCGAAAATGAACACTCAACGCGTTTCAGCCTAGGGGGCCTTCATCCCGGAGTGATAAAAGAATAGTGGAGGCTTGCTGGGCTTTATACTGTGGCCAATCAAAAATCGGCACATGTCCGCAACCAATTGCAGTAAGGTTAACGGAGGGCGGCGTCATCTGCACAGGTGCCGAGTTGAGATAATCAATGACGATGCGTCTAGGGGAGGAGAAATCCCCAGAAGTAATGTTGTAACTCTTTTGTACATGTGCAGACACTCCCATTTGTAGCGTCTCAATTCAAGAGTCAGGGTGACGTCATCGGAGCATTGTAAACAGACAGGAGCAGCATATATAAAGTTCTTATCTACATGAACAAACACATAATTATTAGACAAAGATGAGGTGATACAGTATGCCTTATAAAATATACAGTAAGGCACAAAGAGTAAGAAAGCAAGCACAAAACATATGACATTATGAGCAAAAAGAAAATAGTATCTAATGATTAAAAAAATAAATAGTAAAAACAGAAGAGGGAAAATAGGATGAATTGAAAGAGCGCAGAGAAAGAGAGTCATAACCAAAGAAAAGTGTACATAAAGAAGTTCCTACAGCCTCACTAAGCAATATAGCACAAATGAAAAAAGGAGAAGCTAGGTGAAGCTATAAGAACAATGCAAAACTAAGGGAGTCCTTCATTCCCCTGGGTTGCATAGTATTAAGGAGAACTATCCAGCTGCATTCTTTTTTGAGGAGGGCTTTCTCCAAGTCCCCTCCTCTAATGCCCAAGGACACTTTGTCAAACGCAAATGCAGAAATATGCGTATATATAATATACTAGCTGATATACCCGGCGTTGCCCGGGCGTGGAAGTTCAGGGGGCATGGAGTGGCGGGACAAGGGGCATAGAAGGGCGGGGCGGGGGGGCAAGGGGCATAGAAGGGTGGAGGTTGCAAGGGGCGTGTAAGGGGAGGAGCAAGGGGCGTGGAAGGGGGTGTGGAAGGGGAGGGGCAAGGGGCGTGGAAGGGGGACGTGGAAGGGGGGGCAAGGGGCGTTGAAGGGGGGCAAGGGGCGTGGAAGGTGGGGCAAGGGGTGTGGAAGGGGGGGCAAGGGCAGGGTGGCAAGGGGCAGGGGGCAAGGGGCATGGAAGGGCGGGGCGGCAAGGGGCAGGCGTGGAAGGGCGGGGCGGCATAGGAAAGGCAGCGAGGGAGGGGGGGCAAAGGAAGGGCAAGGAGGGAGGGAGGGGGGCAAAGGAAGGGCCGCTTAAAGGAAGGTCAGGGAGGGAGGGAGGGGGGGCAAAGGAAGGACAGGGAGGGAGGGGGGGCAAAGGAAGGGAAGGGAGGGAGGGGGGGCAAAGGAAGGGCAGTGAGGGAGGGGGGCAAAGGACGGCAGGGAAGGGGGCAAAGGAAGGGCAGGGAGGGAGGGCAAAGGAATGGCAGGGAGGGAGGACAAAGGAAGGGCAAAGGAAGGGCAGGGAGGGAGGGCAAAGGAAGGGCAGGGAGGGGAGGGGGGCAGGGAAGCGGGAGGGGGGGCAGGGAGGGGGAGTCAGGGACCCATTCCCCTGCGTTTCCTCACCTTGCAACCGGCCACGCTCCTTTTCCTCCGGGTACCGGCCGCCCTCCTCCTCCACCTCGGGCGGTGTCCATGACCCCCGGCGAGGCTGAGATGCTCTGTTGAGGGGGTGCTGTGCCCTTCACGGGAGGGGCGGAGAGAGCCGGAGGAGCGCTCTCGTTGATGGTGAGCGGTGTGTAGGAGGTGAGAGCCGCAGAGAGCGTGCTCAGTGTGTATGGGTGTGGGGAGGGG
Organism: Ascaphus truei; assembly: GCF_040206685.1. Taxonomy (NCBI): domain Eukaryota; kingdom Metazoa; phylum Chordata; class Amphibia; order Anura; family Ascaphidae; genus Ascaphus; species Ascaphus truei. The sequence continues at coordinate 44,136,974 of NC_134488.1, read as the reverse complement.
GCTGGTGTGTGAGAGGGTGAGAGCGCCGGGTGTGAGAGGGTGAGAGCGCCGGGTGTGGGAGGTGAGAGCGCCGGATGTGGGAGGTGAGAGCGCCGGGTGTGGGAGGTGAGAGCGCCGGTTGTGGGAGGTGAGAGCGCCGGGTGTGGGAGGTGAGAGCGCCGGGTAAGGGTGCGGCCTGTGGGAGGAGAGAGCGTGCTCTGGGTGGCCAAAGAGAGCCATGGAGGTTAACTCCTTGCGCCAGGCGGTGCTCCCGGCTCGCCAGCGGGGGGGATGTTACCTGCTTGCTGGCGCTCCCGGCGGTAATACCTTGCCCCGAGGAGAAGAGCCGAGTGGGCAGGCAGCGGCGTGTGAGAGGCGGCGGGAGTTTTGCTGGCGGCGTGTCGAGAGGTAAGTTGGAGGAGGCTTGGCGGCGGACAGGCGTGGGTTTGCGGTGAGGAGGGGTTTGCGGTAAGGGGGGGGTGTTTGTGGTTAGGGGTGGCGGGGTGTTTGTGGTGAGGGGGGCACAGGGGTGTGTTTGAGACACTGTTAGAGCACACCAGCCAATGAGAGGTGTGCGGGGGCGGGTGGGCCAAGGGAGCCATCTCATTGGCCTGAGGCGGAGTGACGGGCCAAAGGTCCAATGTGATTTCCCCTAGGGACACAGGACAGACAGACAGGCATACAGTGGTTTGAAAAATATATAGTAATATATATAATATATATAAAAATAAAGAAAAAAAATGAAAAGTGTCCCACTGAAAGCACTCTAGCAACAATAATTATGAAAAAATGTTTATTTATTGACATGGAAAACACTAGACAGATATAAATATAAAAAAATCCCCCAAGGATCTCTACAACTGGAGAAATATAAGAATATCCGGGTAATACTATGACCCTAAGTAAATATAGAAAAAAACAGGATCTTACTACTCAGGTGAAAAAAGAGAAATAACCTCCTGAGATATATAAAGACCGACCGGTCAAAATATTGTTACAACAGCTGTATGCTGTGAAGTATTAATGGCTGATAATAATAATTGCCAAAAACAGTACCACCTAGGTCACAAGGAAACAAATAAATAACATGAGGTCACCACTGATGAAATAAAGAAGACATTATGTATACTTGCAGATAATCATGAGAATAATGTCCTTGTAATGAAGTGCTAGGATTGTATGAAGGGCAAAAAGAGTTCACAGACGATGAAAGGGATCCAAGGGGAGTACACACAGAGACAAGGCCGACGTGGCGTTTCACACCCTTTGCTTCTTCTAGGGGCTTCAAAAATCAATAATTGATACTCAAGCTCATAGCTAATATACATGGGGTGGAGGGGGGAGGGTATATATATATATATATATATATATATATATATATATATATATATATATATATATATGATTTCATGTTAAGGTGTTTAGAAATGTCTGCTGTCATGGGTTTTGGCTATTATGATTGTCTATTAATATATATAAGTTTTTATTCTCAAATTATTTTGATGTGGGCACATTTTTCAGCTAGAACTTTGTATGAAAGTTTTTTTTTTAAACTATCAATTATTCTTGTTATGACTTATTGCACCAGCTTATCCTATTGGGTTATTTTAGTAACAAATATAACCATGTACCATCTAATGATATGGGTCTATTTTTTTAAATAGCTACATAGATATTTCATTTACTCTTTACTTGATATATAACCAACACAGCTGGTGATTTAATTTCAAGACAAGGGGAGTATTCTTTTGGCACATGCCATCATCTGATAATCAATTAATTGTTATCAAGTGTGTTTGTTAGAGGGTAGGGCGATATTACCTACCTTTGCACCTGCCACAGTATACTCCTTGAGAAAGCTCTCTAAGCATGAAACTCGTGGGAGGAGAGCTCCCTTGTTTTGTCCACAGTATGTCTTTGTTTTTAATCATCTAGTTTAATACATTTTTCTTAGTTTTTCTACACCCGGTGAGTTGTTGAGATCTTTTTCGGAGTGTTTGCTGTCAAACCAATGCTTTGCAGTTTTTCTATGTTACGCTTCACGATTGGATGGACGCACAGCGGTTGTGCAGGAGGATTGGACATTGGGGACTGGTGCCAATTGTTTGATTGAAGACGGTGGATCATCGCAAGTAGTTGGACGCAGCGCCGTGACCACAGGAGAACAGGAAAAGAACTTCATCTCGAGCGGGGTTTCAGAGGTAATTAATCCCTTTCCTTCTTGAATACATATCCCCGCTCTCGTTCACATAGAGCCACCGGGCTCATCCCGCATACTAACTGCGTTGTCTTTGTCTTCTGCGACAACTAACAGGCTGTTCCCCCTAAACAATTTCACTACACCTGCATCTCAAGACTGCAGAAAACACACTGATTACTTACCTTTATATGATCTACATTGCTGGACTTGTTTTAGTTCATTTATATGAGTTACCTTTGAGCTATGAATAGCTATTTTTTGTTTAACTGCTGAGTATCCCCTGCACACACACACAATATCACTTTAGGAGACAGTGAAACACTTTGGTGTGGTACCTCTTCTATTGGCCAGGGGTAGAGGTGTTACAAGTACAATAACTGCAAGCTGAAGACCCCACGTGCCCGGCTCTCCCGCTGCCTGCGCAGGGCAGGGGATTGGCGCGGGAGGAGGGGGAGCGGGGTGGTGGTGCTGGTCGCGGCCTTTCCTCTCTTCGACCCCCTCCGTGTGTGTGTAGAGTGTGTGTGTGTGTATATATATGGGAGAGAAAGTGGCGAGTAGATTTTTTGGTTGGGCGAATCGATTTTTGGGTGATTTGTCAAACACTGTATACAGTACAAACATATATATATATATATATATATATATATATATATAATATATACAATAAGGGTCTGCGCTCGTGTGTGGAAAGCCAGAAGTATAGGATATATAAAATTAATTGAACCGGTAATAAATCATAAATATATCAGCATGATATTAATGAATTAATATAATGATATACCAATGCAATATATCCTAAATAATGAAATTAATTAATATACCAAAAATGCACTGTGAATGTCCAATGATAAAAAAAAAAGCTAAAAACATGCAATTATACAAAAAAAAAATTTGTGTGGTGCTGTGAACGTTGCCTTAATCTGCTCAATGCAGATAGTCCTCTAGAGTCCAACAAATAAGTCCAATAATTGGGGAGTGACAGTAGCACTATTAGGACCAACAGGCAGCTTCTTAAAAGGGCACAACGACCTCCCTCTCCACCTGCATAGAAAAATATAAGAAAAAAAAAAAAAAAGCGCCAAATCCTAGTGCATTACTGTGCAAAATAGATATATTTAATCCCCAAAAATCTCAATAAAAATGAACTCACAAACATAAAACAATTTAAAGCATTGTATGAGTAATACTCATGCTCCTAGGACCAGGAAACGCTGCTTTGCTGCTGTAGTCCCTCCGTGACTCCACTGGAACAGATCGCTGCCTCCGTTGTTCACTGCCTGCAGGAACTGACGCATCAGGCACTCCACGATGGTCTCTCCCCCGGTATACACCAAACAGTTGATCTTTAGTTCCCACCGGGGACGGTTGAAGTCGCGGACCAGCGGGTGACGTCACGGGAACCGTTCTAATTACTAACCGGTAATTAGAACGGTTCCCGTGACGTCACCCGCTGGTCCGCGACTTCAACCGTCCCCGGTGGGAACTAAAGATCAACTGTTTGGTGTATACCGGGGGAGAGACCATCATGGAGTGCCTGATGCGTCAGTTCCTGCAGGCAGTGAACAACGGAGGCAGCGATCTGTTCCAGTGGAGTCACGGAGGGACTACAGCAGCAAAGCAGCGTTTCCTGGTCCTAGGAGCATGAGTATTACTCATACAATGCTTTTAATTGTTTTATGTTTGTGAGTTCATTTTTATTGAGATTTTTGGGGATTAAATATATCTATTTTGCACAGTAATGCACTAGGATTTGGCGCTTTTTTTTCCTTTTATATATATATATATATATATATATATATATATACAGTTGTGCACTCACAAAATGGAGGCTATCTTGTGACCAGAATATTTACAGTGACTGAGTGATTTTTATTTATCTAATACAATTTAGCATATTCCTGCCTCGATGTCTGTGTACCTGACTAGTCAGCTGCTCTTTCCAATCAGATTATAAGATTCTCACACACATGAAATTTGGAAGACACAGAGTCAGAGCAAAAGAACTGAAGCTAACCCCAATGGATTCCAGCCACAAACAGTACCACCATGTGGACATAGATCCAAGAATAATATTGGACACCTATTTTGGTTCTGAAAATAATGATTTGCAAGAGGAGACAATGGAATATCCACTAAAACAACTGCATAAGGCATTCACATCAGGTATGTGTGTTTATTTTTTTTCTGGAAACTCAGGACCAGATTCACTCATCTCCATGAATCAGGGCAAACATGGTGATTTTACCTGAAACAAGAATTGACATTACATTCCCTGAGACAATGACCCTTATTCACTGAGATAAGGATAGGCTAAAACAACAAACATATTATATTTAAAGCATCTGCACTTTAAAAAATATGTACAGTATTATTATTTCCCCCCTGGGTAGGAAGCAAGGAGTCTCTGGAGTAAACCCGCTTTAATTAGGGATCCCCTGCTTCCCAAGATACTTCCAAATTTGATGCCGGTTTCTCTGTTCAGACTAAACTTCCCGTGTCACACGTTTCAATATTAACCGTAAGGAATGATGTCACGGCTTCCAATTGGAAAGCGGGACATGGGACATTTAAACCGCCATACTGGGTGCCCGGCCAGAGCTGATACCGGCAGCCCCTTCCTAGGTAAGTATATCCAGAAACAAGGAGACCCGGAGATTAAATCAATGTGGTTCAGTTCCAGAGATTCCTTTTTTTTTCAGAATAACATTACGGTATTTTAATGTTACTTCCATCCCTAGAATTGCTGATAAAATTGAATGAAACAAACTTTTATCAACCTTTTAATGGATTAACCACTTAGCAAACCATGTCTAGCTGCATGGTTGGGTTACTTAAGGGTTAATATATTAAATAGGGAATAAAAGTGAATTCAATCGACTTCTATTTACGAGTTTAGGTATTCACTTTATCAGAAGTCAGTAACAACTCTATGTTGAGTTATGACTTAAAATGTAACATTTAATCTTCATGGAGCTAATATTATGTGCTGATAGCATCTAATTTGTATATTAATTGCATATTATTTTCACTAACAGACATTAATATTTACGCTATGCTTTTTAGGGAATAAAGCTGGGGAAACATTGCATTCTTAACTTTAGTAAATTAATACAGGGTTACTATTAATGATATGTTAACTTAGATTTATGTCACATTGTAGCGTCAAATCTGGGTCTCAGTGCTTTTCTATTTGCAACAAGATTTGAAGCTGGGAAACTTTGATATAATACTCCTCCAATCTGAGGCAGTCAGCTATACGTTCAACTTTTCATTTAAAATATCAATAATATTGTCTTTTCCAGCAAATAGGAATTCATCTTGTTATAATAACTAATAAAGATGGGTGACACAAGGTGTGAGAAATCAGAACCCACCAGAATCTTACATTGTAAACCCAAATCTAAAACCCTTAAGAGACCGACAGACAGACTTACAGATGTTTGGATGGATAGAAAGTTAGATGCCTCACTATTCCTTATTTGAATTTGTATAATCATATTGCACCTGCTGTAATCAGTTGGTGATAGTTTTCAATATAAATACAATGTGACACAGAGACAGATACGTGTCAGTGACAGAATCCTCTTACTTAAAAGATGTCATCAGGAATAATTACCTCTAAATTCTATGCTGCCTGTTACACCCAGGTATAGTTCGACTGCACAATATATGTTCGTTAATAAAATCCCTACATATTCTATAGTAAGGTCTATAATTGCATTAACACAATCACTACATAGAGATCAACATTGAAGCTTCATATTTCTAAGATTAAATAAGCGGAGGCTGGATGCATTATTGTTTTATCAGTATGATTTTCTGGACCTTTGTCTCCACGCTTTAGGTGGTGTCAGTGGAGATACACTAATTGATATCACCATGGGTCCGACAATTTTTCAACTCCTGTCAGCCAGCGAAATCTTCAAAGAGATTATTGTGTTAGAACATGTGGAAACCCACCATGAGGAACTGGAAAAGTGGCTGAAAAAGGATCCAGGGTCCTTTGATTGGTCTCATCTGTCCAAATATGTCTGTGACATGGAAGGCAAAGGGTAAAAAGTCATTTGTAGTCCATTATTTTTTCCTAAAAGTTACAGTTTCTGCTTTATATCTTAGGGTATGGTTGGTATAAATGCCCCAAATGTCGCCCATGTTCAGAACGTGTTAAATTAAGTTTCGGGTCCAATCAAAACGTACACGTGGTGCATATAAAAATATAGGGAAAGGGCACAGAAAGAATCATGAAAAATGTAATCAAGTTTGAAATAATAAATAAAACCTTAAAAATAAATTAGCCATTTAGTGCTGTTTTTGACTATTTACTGTTCAGTCCTCAGCAGATCTATAAATGTTGTAAGAAATTTGCTGTTATTTTGAGAACTTTCTAGATCCTGTTTAATTTATTTGTGAAATATATTACCTGTAAAAATACATTTAGATATTAGTCTCATTTTCAGGTAAGTCAAATGTGATACCAAACAGAAATGGTACAACAAATGGTATATGTATAATACAGGTATTTACTTTTTCTGCTGTATTTGTTGTACAAACCTGAACACCAGATTTGTTTCATTAATCAGTACAAGCCTTGAGCCACACTAAGTAATCCCTAAAAACTCTGTAATAATGACTCCATCTGGTGAAGTATGTGAAAATGCACATATGAATCTGCAGGGATGTACTGGATCCTAACTCATGAAGTGCCTGTTTCTCCTAGATATAAAGTTACACGGCTCTGTGAATGTGTACAATGATCACAGGCGCGCCAGTCTACAGACGTAGAGGTCTTTCTTACTCACATTGCTGCACTATGCTGGCACACAGTACAGTATTCTGTGATATTCTGTGTTATCACTGCCATTGAATCCTATTAAAACTGTATGGCATTCTGTATTACAAAGGGATATATTGTTTTATTGAAAGGAACAATTTCCCTACTACATTTGTGTATTTAATGATAAAGAATTATAACTGATTGCAAGATACAATATTTTCATGTTCCTATCTTCTTAGGTCCTGTCCAGGGTGAAGCTGAGCGCACGTGCGCACTCGTGCTTAGTGGGATCAAACACATTGTGATAATGTGTTTGTCCTGAGTGTGCGGGTGCAGGTGGCCGTCAGCGCTCCACGCTCAGCTGCCTCCCTAGACAAATTCTTTTGAAATTGTCGTGCTTGCCCTGGTCACGTGCACGGTTCTGCCAATGAGGGTGAACCACACAAGTGATTCCATGGGCATGCCTATGACGATCGAGCCCCTACATAGTGTTGGGACTTAAGGGGTTAATGTGTAAACGGTGCGTAATAACTTGCATTCCCCTTCACCATGTGTATTTCTCCCAGATTGCAGCTGAATTTCCGAGCTGCAAAGCGTTTTAAACGGTGTGTCCCCTAAATCATCTTGGGAGAGAAAGGGTTAACTATATTGTGTGTATAACCCTGTGTTCCCTGCCCTAAAACACCATTCCTTCAGTGGAAAATGTATTTTAGAACTTGTCAATGTTTTTGCTATAAGTAATAATATAGAGCAGAGCTCACCAAATGGTGCTTTGATGGGTTAAGTGTGTGCAAGGGGAGAACACTTAAAGTCCTTTTGTGATGTCCTACACTTCCTGACCCCTGTGAATAAGTAACACAAGAGGTGAGACGATATGCTAACGCTAACATCATTATTTCTACTGTTTTTCAGTGAGGGTTGGCAAGAGAAGGAAGATAAAACAAGAAGAGCAGTGAAGCGTGTGCTAAAATGTGACCTCACCAAAGCCAACCCATCAGAACCAGTTGTGTTACCCCAAGTGGATTGTCTGTATAGTGGTGCATGCTTGGATGTTTTTAGCAAACACCAAGATGAATATCGCAGCATCCTGAAGAACATGTCATCACTGCTAAAAGTGGGGGGGTATCTCTTACTGTTTGGCTTTCTCAATATGTCATATTTCAAGCTGGGTGAGCACACACTGCATATTCTGACATACGATGAAGAATTCTTATGTCAGGCTCTCAGTGACACAGGTTATATCATCCAGAGCTTAGATGTGTTTAGCAGTAAGAAGAAATCAGATCTTTTGGATTATGATCACCTTGTGTTTGTTGTGGCACGTAAGGAGAGGGAGATTTAAATGTGCATCATAGTGACCCAATAGCAGGGACATAAATAAGGCGTATAATCCTGATTTGATTGTTTAAAAACAAAGACAAATAAAGCATTTGAAAAATAAATTTTTAATTGTTGCGTCAATGGGTGATGGTATAAATCTGTTTGCTCCGTAAACTTTGTGTGATATTAATGTGCATTAAACATGTTGAACCATTCTTAATTTTCCTTCCCTCTCACTTGGGCACAAGGTGATGAGTTTGCATACGTATGATAATATGCCAGCTGGGTCAAAGGTGGAGGAAGCAGCATATTGGGAAAAACAGAATTTCAGGGTATACAGATATAGGTAACATGACTTACCCACGCCTCGAGCTGGACCCCTCTCCCATTCCCAATAGACACACCATTCAACTTCTTAGGTGAAATTAACGGCCACAGCTTTATTTATTACACAGATACATATCTCATATGTTTCCACAACTAGGGATATACAGATTGCTCTGCTCACACCTTCCGGAGCTCGAGAGATACCCTCAGCTCGTGCTCATCTAGCCATTCAGTACCTTAGTCTGAATGCACAGATTCCAGGAAGGTCACCACCTCACCAACCGAGCCTAGTTTGGAAAGATACAGCCTTCCCCAAATTCCATCCGGAAGTCACCACCATTCCAGCCGCCCAGCATGGAATGGTACCATCTTTCCCAACTAAATAGTCCCCCTCCCAGAGTAATATTACTCCCGCCAACACATATCCCAAGCTACGACAGCAACAGAGCCGAATCCTGATCTTTCATTTATACGTCGACATCAATCATGCCTAAAAACAGGGTGGGTGTGTTAGACTTCAGTCCAATAGATCCTAGAAGAAAAAAGAAGCTAGGATTCCTCCCCCTTGCCCTAAGTACCCCTTACTTAACCCCCCTCCCCCTCTGGCCTGACATCATGGCATCTTAGGGATTGGCCCCTCAACCTTAAGTCATGCAGCCCCTTCCGTAGAAGTCCAGGGAATTCTTGATTTACCCATGCCTCGAGCTTGATTCCTCTCCTATTCCCAATAAATGCACCATACAAGTTCTTGGGAGAAATTTACGGCCACAGCTTTATTTATTACAACATATTAATATCTCATATTTATCCCCAACTAGTGACCTGAACAGATTGCTCTGCTTCACACCTACCAGAGCTTGGGTGATACGCTCAGCTCGTGCTCATCTAGCCCTTCAGTACCTTCGTCTGAATGAACAGAGCCCTCATCGGAAGGTCACCACCACACCAACTGAGCCTAGTGTGAAATTGCACCGCCTTCCCCAAATTCCATCTGGAAGGTCATCACCATTCCGACCATTCAATGGTACCACCTTCCAAAACTAAATACTTCTGAGGTCTACGATCTCCCTCCAGGAACCAATACTGACTGAGTCCCTCTCCCAAAGTAACATTATTCCTGGCAACACATTCCCCAAGCTGTTACAAAACAAAGCAAACATCCTGATCTTTTCTTACAATGCTGACATCCCTCATGCCGAAAAAACAGGGTGGGTGGATGGGACTGTGCTCCAGTAAATTAAAGAAAGAGGAAGCTAAGATACCTCCACTTTGCCTTAAGTACCCCTTCCTTAACCCCTCCCACTGGCCTTACAGCACATGGGTAATAAATATAAAAGAAATAAGTCTATACCAATGTGGATAAATAAACAGTTAGGTGAGGAAATGGAAAAGAAGAGGAAGGCGTTTAGATTCTTGGAGTCAGAAGGGATAGAGGCATCGTATCAGAATTATAAGGAATGTAACAAAAGTTGCAAAAGGGCAATCAAATTGCCAAAAATAATTGCGATAGAAAGTAATATCAACCCTAAAAAGTTCTGTAAGTACCTTAATAACAAAAAATCAGAAAAGAAAATATAGGACCCTTTCTGTGTGAGATGGTCAGGCAGATTATTGGAGATAAGGAAAAAGCAGAGTTATTAAAAAAATAATTTGCCTCTGTGTTTACCAGTGTGGTTACGTAAAATGTGCCTTAACGAAAATGGATGCCGGTTTTCACGTTAGTCTGGCATGTAAAGAGTTAAAGTATTTTTCCTTGCTGACTGCCTTTTCTTTGTCTGGCTAAACTTCCGTTGTGGACTCAGGAGGAGGGGGGGAGTGACTGATAGGGATTTGACCTATGTCCTATGCATAAAAGTATTTATCTTTATATGGTAGTTATACTTTTTGGTATGTGTATGTAATGACGTTGAATGCAATTTTCAGCATGTGGCACTCATTATATTATTTATACCAATGTATGGGTATAGCGGGGCAGAATGCTATTCAGCTGCCTGCTTGAACGCATCTCACCATGTAGCTACATAAATAAACTTCAATATCATTATTTCTTCCGACCTCAAATATAGTAGTTTGAATTATTTTTACACCAGGGATGAATCAAATGCAATAGTTGTGCCACAGGAGAAAGTCACAACCTCTATATTAACAAACAGTTGGTTAACTGAGGAAGGAGTTCATAGGCGGCTTGATAAAATTAAAGTAAATAAGGCACCTGGTCCCAATGGTATACATTGAATATGTAAATTAAACCGCAATCCCCATACAGTATGTATATATCTCAAATGGAAGGAAATGACTGGTGCTAAAAGGGTTAGTATATGATATTAACAGTGTTGATCAAAAAAAGAATTTGATCAGAAAGGCAACCCTCTATAAACAGCACTCAAATCATATATAGTGTACTGATGGACACAGTAAATGGTCCAGCAGAAATGCTGCACAAACTGGTTAGTATTCCAGAATCACCGCAGAAATCAAAAACAATAACATATTATTATGTCTATATCGACCTTTAAAAACACAGATGCAATATTAAAAATCCCCATATTGTTGTGGCCGATATGAATAGTTGGAATAATAAGGTAAGTATAATTGGCTAGTCTCTTCAACCATTCATATCTTAACATCCAAACAAAAATAGCTTGCAATGGAGGAAACTTCAGAGGTAGGCTAATATTTTATCTAGGAGCAATGATAGTACCCTAAATAACTGCCCATATCTATGTTGGTTATGATGTTAAAGGATAGGGTGATCACAAACAATAGAAAAACTCTGTAAATACCAAAATTACAGCCTTGAAACGCCTTAGAGAAGGGTGTTTCTCACTTCTAATTAGCTCTCATGTGTGTGAGCTGAGGGATAGAGACACTGCATGTGTGTGGGTTTATTACAAGTAACAATATATATGCATAGTATTGTAACAGAGTCTTCTATGTTATAACAAAATCTCCTTTGTAACCATAAACATGTAGCAGTAGAGCATTGATATTATCATAGACGTATAGAATGTAAATACAAACATCTATATTAATGGTGGTGTGTGGAAATAGGGATTCACGGGCAGTAGAGAAACCTAGTAAATCCCATAATATACAGCCGTGAAACCCCTACTGCAAGGATATTTACCACCTCTAATTAGCACTCTATATGTGAAAAAATAGGGAACATTACCACTGTATGTATAGGAGTTGTTGCAATTAGCGATATCAGGGCAGTGTAATAAAGCAAAACCTTCAATGCCATAACAGAGTCCCCTCTTGTAACAATAGACATTTAGTGATAGTCTGGATCAAAATGCCGCTACACGATACAAGCCTGCTCATCTGATGTGATCGGATGCTGCCAACTAAGGATAAAGTGTGCCGCCTCTGTAGTTGCTCGAAGAAATTCAAGGTTTTTGATAACAGACAATGAACAGGCTATGCATTTAGACCTGTATAGGGAGAATTACGCCCCAAAATCATTCCCCTAATACTGTATGTCCTGCCCATAAATCACGTCTCTAATCTAAACCACACCCAAGCTACACCCTGGTTACACCTACGTTACTCCTCTAACCAAACCTTTCTTTTTTCTGTATAAAAATCTTTACCCTATGCTTAATAAACTGAGGCGGAAGGATTGACACGCTGTCTGTGTGTCGGTTCTTTCGCTTTCCCGGGCCTGTACGTTCATCAGATTGGAGATAACAGTGCTAGTGCGTGATAAAGCTTCCCGGGGGAGTCTGCAGCAGGGCGGTGTTGTGTGTTCGTATCCAATCACAAGGCCTCAAGCCCTTTTGGCAGAGGAAAGGTTCCTCTCAGAAAGCTAGATCACAACTGGGGAATTTCAGAAATGTAAGCCTGACATCAATAGTGGGGAAGCTACTTGAAGGTTTACTACATGATAATATTCAGGAATACCTACAGTATTGAAAAACAAAATTATTAGTAATAATCAGCAAGGATTATTGAAGGATAGATCATGCCAAACTAACCTTATTAGTTTTGTTTGAGGGGGTAAGTAGGAATTTAGACCAAGGTAATTCAGTTGATGTGGTCTACTTAGATTTTGCAAAGGCTTTTGATACGGTTCAAAACAGGAGGTCAGTGTACAAAATAAAGCATATTGGACCTGGATTGAAAACTGGTTGAAGGATAGTCAGGCAACAGAGAGTTGTCATAAATGGAACTTTTTCAGGTTGGGCTAAAGTTGTGAGTGGAGTGACTCAGGGATCAGTACTGGGACCCCTGATTTTTAACTTGTTTATTAATGACCTTGAGGTGGCAGAGAGCAAAGTCTCCATCTTTGCTGATGACACTAAATTGTGTAATTTAGCAGAATCAGAGCAGGATATAATTTCTCTGCAGAAGGACTTGGGTAGGTTGGAAACTTGGGCAGGTAAATGGCAGATGAGGTTTAATACAGATAAATGTAAGGTTATGCATTTGGGAAACAAGCATAAACAGGCGACTTACAAATTAAATGGGGATAAATTAAGGGAATCCTTGATGGAGAAGGATTTAGGAGTGTTTGTAGACATCAGGCTTAGCAATAGTGCCCAAAGTCATCATGCAGGAGATGCAAAGGCAAACAAGATCTTATCTTGCATTAAACGGGCAATAGATGGAAGGGAAGTAAACATAAATATGCCCCTTTATAAAGCATTAGTAAGACGACAACTTGAATATGGAGTACACTTTTGGGCACCACTCCTTAGAAAAGAGATTATGGAACTAGAGAGAGTGCAGAGAAAAGCCATCACATTAATAAAGGGGATGGATAATCTGATTTATGAAGACAGGCTAGCTAAATTAGATTTGTTTACATTAGAAAAGAGGCATCTAAGAGGTGATATAATAACTATACTGTATACAAATATATTCGGGGACAGTATAAGGAGCTTTCAGAAGAACTATTTATTCCAAGGGCAGAACAAATGACTCAGGGGCATCCCTTAAGGTTGGAGGAAAGGAAATTTCACCAGCAACAAAGGAAATGGTTCTTTACAGTAAGGGCAGATAACATGTTGAATTAATTACCCATGGAGGCTGTGATGGCAGATACAATAGATTTGTTAAAAAAAAGGTTGGAAATCTTTATAGAATGGAAAGGTGTTCAGGGATATACAGTACCAAATAGGTAGACACGGGAAGAATGTTGATCCAGGGAGTCATCTGATTGCCAATTCATGGAATCAGGAAGGAATTTATTTTTCCCCTTATGAGATATCACTGGATGATATGTCACGGGGGGTTTTGTTTGCCTTCCTCTGGATAAATATACTGTAAGTGCAGATATAGAACTACGTATCTGTCGTCTAAATTTAGCATAGTTTGAACTTGATGGACGCATGTCTTTTTTCAACCTTATCCACTATGAAACTATGTAACTACCACCCTGTGCCAAAGGGAGAGGGGAGGAAAATTCAGAATGGTTCAACCTGTTTAATGAACATTAATATCACACAAAGGTTATGGAGCAAATGGAATAATACCATCACCCATTGAATGCAACAATTAAAAATTTATTTTTCAAAAGCTTTATTTGTCTTTGTTTTTAAAGGCATCAAACATCAGGATTATAGGCCGTATGTATGTCCCTGCTATTGGGTCAATCTTATCTACATTTAAATCTCCCTCTCCTTACGTGCCACAACAAACACAAGGTGATCATAATCCAAAAGATCTGATTTCTTCTTAATGATAAGCACATCTAAGCTCTGGATGATATAACCTGTGTCACTGAGAGCCTGATGTAAGAATTCTTCATCGTATGTCAGAATATGCAGTGTGTGCTCACCCAGCTTGAAATATGACATAATTAGACTGCCAAACTGTAAGAGATACCCCTTCACTTTTAGCAGTGATGACATGTTCTTCAGGATGCTGCGATAATTATCTTGGTGTTTGCTAAAAATATCCAAGCATCCACAGCTAAGCAGACAGTCCACTTGGGCAATACAACTGGTTCTGGTGGGTTGGCTTGGGTGAGGTCACATTTTAGCAATGTGATTTAAAAGGGGTGTGCTGCACTCCACAATGAAAAGATAAATACATACAGTTTACTGGTGCTGCTGGTTCAAGGAGGTACCTGTCAGGTATATTCCAAGGTAATACTCAGGAAAGAAGGATCCAACGCTCTACAGATTTCTGAATAAAGAAAATGTATTGTGCCACACAACGTTTCGACCAATAGCTCTTTCTCAAGTGACGAGGCATGAAACAACTGAGGATAAACCTAGTATGTATACCCTCAACCAAAGACAATACAACAGGGGAAAACAAGTGAAAAATCAACCCAGCTGACCCCAATCTGCCTCCCCTGATCAGTCCAATCATCATGCTTTTACCACAATAGCTCCTGAGAGCCTCTTTCTGCTGTTGCGTTTAGGTGACGCCTTTCTCCTTCTTTGTTGGACTCCTTCATCTCTATTCTCTTCTGCGCATGCATCGCCAGCGCTTGCATTCCAGCACTATCTTCTTCTGCATTACGGTCGGGTCTGACGTCATCCGGCACTTCAGAATTGTTCCTCCTCTTATCACGATGTTACGGGGGCTGCTCAGACCTCTTATGAGCTTACAAGCCTTCCCTCCTCACATCCGAGGAGCCAAGGCAACGAAGGACGCAGGATTACTACCCAAGCCGCAATGTAGTAATATCTATGTATTTTTACAAGTAATTTATTTCACAAATAAATTAAACAGGATCTAGAAAGTTTTCAAAATAACAGCAAATTTCTTTCAATATTTATAGATCTGCCGAATAACTGAGGACTGAACAGAAAATAATTAAAAAAAAAACTGTAAGTGGATAGTTTATTTGTAAGGCTTTTTTAAAATTTATTATTTCAAACCTGATTACAATTTTCATGATTCTTTCTGTGTCCTTTCCCTATATTTTGGGGGTATGCACCTTGCAATCACTGTACATATTGATTGGACCGGAAACTGAAATTAACACATGTTCTGAGCATGGGCGACTTTTGTGGCATTTATACCAATCGTTACCCAAGATGTAAAGCAGAAACTGTAACTTTTAGGAATAAATAATGGACTTCAAATGACTATTTACCCTTTGCCTTCCATGTCACAGAAATATTTAGACAGATGAGACCAATCAAAGGACCCTGGATCCTTTTTCAGCCACATTTCCAGTTCCGCGTGGTGGGTTTCCACAGGTTCTAACACAATGATCTCCTTGAAGAGTTCGCTGCTGACAAGAGATTAAAAATTGCCGGACCCATGGTGATATCAATTAGTGAATCTCCACCGGCACCACCTAAAGCATAGAGACAAAGGTCCAGAACATCATACTGATTAAACACTAATGTATCCAGTATCTTCTCATTTAATCTTTTGTCAGAGGATTCTGTCAATGGCATGTATCTGTCTCTGTGTCACATTGTATTTATATTGAAATCTATCACCAACTGCTTGCAGCATGTGTAATATGATTATTCAAATTCACATAAGGAATAGTGAGGGATCTAACTTTCCGTCCATTCAAACATCTGTCTTTCTGTCTGTCTGTCTGTCTCTTAAGGGTTTTAGATGTGGGTTTACAATGTGAGATGCTGATAGGTTCTGATTTCTCACACCTTGTGTCACCCATCTTTATTAGTTATTATAACAAGATGAATTCCTATGTTCTGGAAAAGACAATATTACTGATATTTTAAATGAAAAGTTGAACTTATATCTGACTGTCTCAGATTAGAGGGGTTATGTATCAAAGTTTCCCAGCTTCAAATCTGGTGCAAAAACTTTACCACATAAAAGCAAGGAGACATGTTTTATTATCCTAGTATTTCCCTCTTAGATTTAATTTAAAACATACTAGTTAAAATCAAATGTATTGAATAACAGTTGCAAATAGCAAAGCACTGAGACCCAGATTTGATGCTGTAATGTGACATTAATCTAAGTTAACATATCATTAATAGTAACCCTGAATTAATTTACTAAAGTTAAGAATGCATTACTACCCCAGCATTATTCCCTAAAAAGCATAGCTTAAATATTAATGGCTGTTAGTGAAAAGAATATGCAATTAATATACAAATTAGATGTTATCAGAACATAATATTAGCTCCATGAAGATTAAATGTTACTTTTTTTATTTTACTTAAGTTTTTTATTAGTTTCCAACAGTTGGAATTGCTACAGTTTAGATATTCATTTTATCAGAAGTTAGTAACAACTCTATGTTTAGTTACTGTATGACTTAAAAATGTTACATTTTTAAGTCATAACTAAATATAGAGTTGTTACTGACCTGATAAAGTGAATACCTAAATTCGTTAATAGAAGTCGATTTAATTAACTTTTATTCCTAACCGTGCAGCTAGCCATGGGTTACTAAGTGGTTAATCCATTAAAAAGTTGATAAAAGTTTGTTTTATTCACTTTTATCAGTAAATCTAGGGATGGGAGTAACATCAAGTAATTTTAAAATACTGTAATGTTATTCTGAAAAAAGGAGTCTCTGGAACTGAACCACATTGATTTAAACTCTGTGGACTCCTTGTTTCTGGAGATACTTACCTAGGAAGGGGCTGCCGGTAGCAGCTCTGGCCGAGCACCCAATATGGTGGTTTAAAGGTCCCATGTCCCGCTGTCCAATAGGAAGCCGTGACATCATTCCTTACTGCTTAATATGGACCCGCGTGACACAGGACCTTTAAACTGAACAGAGAAACCGGCATCAACTTTGGAAGCATCTCGGGAAGCAGGGGGTCCCAAATTAAAGCGGTTTTACTCCGGAGACCTCCTGGTTCCTACCTAAGGGGGAAATAATAAAACATATTTATTAAAGCGCAGATGCTTTAAGTATATTATGTCTGTTGTTATAGCCTATCCCTATCTCAGGGAATAGGGCATTGTCTCAGGGATAATAATGCCCATTCTTGTTTTAGGTAAATGTATGTTATTTGCCCTGATTTAGTGAATCTAGTCCTGAGTTTCCAGAACAGAAATAAACACACATACCTGATGTGAATGCCTTATACAGTTGTTTTAGTGGATATTCCACCATCTCATCTTGCAAATCATTATTTTCAGCACAAGCATAAGTGTCCAATATTATTCTTGGATCTATGTCCACATGGTGGTACTGTTTGTGGTTGGATTCCATCGGGTTTAACTTCTGTTCTTCTGCTCTGACTCTGTGTCTTCCAAACTTCATGTGTGTGAGAATCTTATCATCTGATTGGAAAGAGCAGCTGACTAATCAGGTACACAGACATTGAGATAGGAATATGCTGAATTTTATTAGATAAATAAAAATCACTCAGTCACTGTAAATATTCAGGTCACAAGGTATCCTCTATTTTGTGCAGCAATGTACCCATGAGTGCATCTGCATGTGTTCCACTGGTCTATAAATACAATATATATGCAGGGTGATAATGGGGAAAGGCGGGGTTGCAGACCTGCCGAAGACATGGAGATGAGCATACAGTTGTATTTACATTTGCATATTTGCTTTGCTGTGGAGGGTTTTTGTCACTTTTTTTACTCACCATAAATTAACTCAGTATTATGGTTGGCCTATCCTTTAGCTTCTTTGCATACCCAGTTAATCAACCCCACACTGATGAGACCCATTAAGGTCGAAACAGCTGTCTGTGGGTAGTTTTCTGGGTATGCACATTAACCCTGGCTGTGCTCAAAGCTGTGACCATGCAGAAAGCTTAAGCCTATAGGGAACCATGTTAAAAATGATTTTTGAAGAAAAAAGTAGCACTGTGTGCTCATTTGCATGTCATTTCCCAGAATCCCTTGCTGCAGTGGAAGTGCTGTGTGCTGGGTGATAATGGGGTTTTACAGTCTCTGCCAAAACTTGTTCTTCAACTGCAGCAACAGTAACAGGTTCAGGTTCAGGCGGGGTTGCAGACCTGCCTAAGACATGCAGTTGTATTTACATTTGCATACATATATATATATATATATATATATATATATATATATATATATATATATATATATATATATACATATATATATATATATATATATATATATATATATATATATATATATATATATATATATATATATATATATATATATATATATATATATATATAAAGAGAGAAAAAAACTGCTGCGCTAGCTGGAATACCAAATAGTAAATAATGACAAATGCACAGTGATAATATACCAGAGGGATGCAGTCATGGGTTTTGGCTATTATGATTGTCTATTAATATATGTTAGTCTTTATTCTCAAATTATTTTGATGTGGGCACATTTTTCAGTTAGAACTTTGTATCAACGTTTTTTTTTTAAACTACCATTTTTTCTTGTTATGAATTATTGCACCAGCTTATCCTATTGGGTTATTTTAGTAACAAATATAACCAAGTACCATCTAATGATATGGGTCTATTTTTTTAAATAGCTACATAGATATTTAATTTACTCTTTACTTGATATATAACCAATACAGCTGGTGATTTCATTTCAAGACAAGGGGAGTATTCTCTTTGCACATGCCATCATCTGATAATCAATTAATTGTTATCAAGTGTGTTTGTTAGAAGGTGGGGCAATATTAGCTGCCTTTGTACCTGCCCCCGTATACTCCTTGACAGGCTTTCAATGACGTCACATCCGTTCTCCCCAAAGCCTCTGTCACATGGTCTACTAGAGCCAACCAGAGTAGGGATGTAGTTCCCACGCTCTGATTGGCTACCGTACCATGTGAGGCCGGCCATCTTTCTTTTCATGACGTCATCTTAAAGGCAATTGAAGTACAGCCATTCTAATTGGCCTGTGTCATTGCCTTTAAATGACGTGATAAAAATTAATTTTTTGCCCCCAAATCACATGGTTTGCATGGCCCAATCAGAGCTGTGGGAACCATACGACGAAAATGTGATGTCATAGGCCTATAAAAACCTATGTCGTCTCGTTTTGAAGGCAGACGCCGAGGAGGAAGGACCTCCAACAGAAGAAAGAAGACCAGGGCATGGCCGAAGAAGACAAGAAGACCTCGGAAGAGAGCGCAAGATACAAGAAAGAAGTATACAGATGAAGATGGATTACAAATAGAAGACCCCTGGGTTGTTTTGGTTTATTATTTTATGTTTTATTATTTTATGGTTTATTATTTTATGGGTTCCTGTGCGTTGATTGGTTCGAGAGTAAGCTGTTCAACGGGAGTCGGTGAGTGGGTCAAGTAATGGTAAGTGAACAAAAGAAATTTATTTTTTTTAACTTGTATGTATTTTTGTTTTTTAGATGTTTTTAAAAAAAAAATTAAAATATCATTTCTTGCCTCTGTATGTATGTATGTCTAGATCGATATATACATACAGAGTAAGAAATGATTTTGTTTGAAAAGCTTGTTTTGCAGTATTTAAAATTATTTTGGCTATGCTGCTATGCATAAATGTATGTGTAATGTATTTTCGAATTAGATAGATGTAATTTTTGGTCTTGTATGGTGTACTTTAGGTCATGGTGAGGCTTGCTTTTGTATATTGTATTCTTTTTGGAATTTATATTTTGTCTGATGGTAACTTGTTCTGTTTAACTGTTGCATTAGTTAATTGTGTACTTGTTATGGATGGTATTTTAATTGTTTTGGGATGTGATTAATGAATGCTAATTGATTTATGGTGACTTGCTTGGTTTAAATAGTATAGTATACTTGTTTGGATTGGATTTAATGGTATTTTGTTTGGAATATTTTATTGTTAACATTGATTTGCAGAGTGTACATGGTGCATAGATTGTATGAATCATGTATACAATGTAAATTCAATGTTTTGATTGGCATTTGATGCTTTAGATTGGAAGATGAGATTTGATTTGTTTCGGAAATAGGATTTTATTTGACTGTGGCTGATATGGAGAAGTGGTATTTTTATTAGAACATGTTTTTGATAACCCCTACACATTTATTTGTATATTGGTTCATCATGTATGTATGTATGTGTAACGGATTTTCTGAACTGGCCTGACCCACCCAATCTCATATTGGCCCCTGTGGTCTAACCAGTCCCCGTTACAGTGTAATGTCTGGTGGTGCACCTGTTGGCTACAGGACTCCTGAGTCTCCCGCATGATGGTGTTTGGGGATTTGCCAACCCAGACAGGCAGCTGAGGTAGTGTGCTGAGTCCTACCTAGATCCAGTGCAGCGCCTCCACCTCATCAGGATCCCGGCGTCCGCTTGGGGATGATTCTGATGAGGAACTCCTCTGTGGTGCTTCTCTCTGTGCAATGACTCCACACTTACACACGAGAGGGTCTTTGATCAGATGCATCTTTATTAGTACGGTGGGCCAGCTGCCCTCCACAATGGGGTGTATTCAGCCTCCCATGTTCACCGCACTTCCTTTTGAAAGGTATCTCTTCCCTTAATTGGTGGGTTCCCTATCTCCCCTTTAGGAAGATAGTCCCTGTGCCAGGTCCCTGGTCACAGTCTTATAAGCTGTCTCATCCCAAGCCTGCACTCAGACTTGCTCCTTGTCTCATAGCTCTTACATAACACTCCAACAGCTTTTCTCTGTCTGCTTTGTGCTGGCAGACTCACAGCTCTGCATCAGACTACTGCAACAATGTTGCAGACCTCCATGTGCCTCTTACTGAACAGAGGCAGCACAGCATCAGGAACTCAACTAACTTTAGACAGTGCTGTGTCTTATATCACCTAGGAACAGGCACATCTCTGATGTCACTAACCGTGGACACACAGCATGTTGTCACTTCCTATGAGACATATGACACCTCACCAGGGTGTGAGGGCAAACCTCCATGATAACTGCTGGCATGCCCATAACTTACCAGGCCTTACTGTCAGCAGGAGAGATGACTGCAGCCATTTTACAGCATGGTTACATACTGTATGTATGTATGTATGTATGTATGTATGTATGTATGTGTATATATATATATATATATATATATATATATATATATATATATATATATATATATATATATATATATATATGTGCGTATATATATAGTTGCATAATGGTGATTAAGGGGTTAATTGATATCTGAATGTAATTGCAATGTATTGGCTATGTATTTTTTTGGCAACAGAGGACAAGGATTTTGCTGGCGGCGGGGGCTTCTTCTTGATGCGGTCAGTAGAACTTTATTTATTTTATTATGCTTGTTAATGTGTTTAATAATGGGCAAATAATCTATTATTCCTATCTGGATAATAGTTATTTGGCACATTATTGTACTGTATGTGTTGGGGGGTGGGGGGATTGATGTATTTAATATATAGGTCCGGTTTATTTTTACATACAGGGTTGGTTCCTTTTGTTCTGCGAGAGACCTCTGGAGACCACTTGCGGTATCCACGGCTTCTCACGGGTATCAGGCTGACGGGTCCACGGGGGACACTGCGGGGAAGAACCGGTGGCCCCACATCTGTGGGGGCACCGCAGACCCGTAGGGACCACCTGTGGGTCCCCTGACCCCCGTGGGAACCACCCAAGGCCCCTCAGACTCCTGTGGGTCTAACCTGGGGCCCCCAGACATCCGCCGGCTAACCATGGGGACCCAATTGTGGCCCACGGTGACCCGCAGAGACCACCTGGTGGGCCATGGTGCCTGGCAGGACCCACCAACAGGCATCAAGACCCTGTGTGAAACATGATGCAAGTAACCTGTAGGTCTGTGAGGTGACCTGTCAGGCCAACAGGGGACTCACGTGGGCCTGGGGTATGAACCCTGTATGTAAAATAATATATCATGTATTTATGGGGGGGGGGACAGGGGGTGGGTTATGTATTTAATAAATATAATGATGTTTATTGTGGGGCTGTGTATTGTTTTTATTGTGGGTACTGGGGGTGGGGGAAGGGGCTTTTGGCCCCAAGGGTATGTGGGTAGGCCTCCTGACTGGGTAGTGGGTGAGGATGGTTAGGCCTCACGGGGTGCGGGGTAGTGGGGGAGGGTATGTAGGCCTCCCGAGTGGTGGGTGAGGGTGGGTTAACCCCTTAATGACTGTAGCGGTTAATAACCACTATGGTGATTAAAGGGTAAGGGGACATTACATTGGCTGTTTTTTTTCTAGGTCATGTTTTGCAGCATCAGAGGGGGCATGGACGGTGATGAAGATGAGGGTGGCCTTCATCGTGTCAGCCGGATATGGGTGAGTACTATATGTATTTATTGTATTTATTGTTCTTTATGTATTTCAAATGGGCAAATGCACTATTATCCATATGTGGATAATAGTAATTTTGCACATTACTATACTGTATGTGTCAAGAGTGGTGTATTTCTGTGTTGTAATTTTTTTGGGGTGCACTGAATTGGTACTGCAGGCCTGCGGGGAACACCCGAGGGTTCCCCTCCCGGCCTATAGTATCATTGATGTGCATATACTGTACTGTATGTGTATGTTAGGGGGGTATAGTGGTTGTTGCTGTAATATATATATATATTGTATTGTATTGTATGTCTTTATTTATATAGCGCCATTAATGTACATAGCGCTTCACAGTAGTAATCATGTGGTAATCAAATAAATAACAGATAATATAAATAACAAATCATGGGAATAAGTGCTTTAGACATAAAAGTAACATTAAGGAAGAGGAGTCCCTGCCCCGAGGAGCGTACAGTCTAATTGGTAGGTAGGTAGAACGTACAGAGACAATAGGAGGGAGTTCTGGTAAGTGCGTCTGCAGGGGGCCAAGCTTTATGTATCATGTGGTCAGAATATCCACAGTGCTATTCATATGCTTCTTTAAGCAAGTGTGACTTAAGTTGGGTCTTAAAGGTGGATAGAGAGGGTGCTAGTCGGGTACTGAGGGGAAGGGCATTCCAGAGGTGTGGGGCAGTCAGTGAAAAAGGTTTAAGGCGGGAGAGGGCTTTAGATACAAAGGGGGTAGAAAGAAGACATACTTGAGAAGAACGCAAGAGTCTGGATGGTGCATATCGAGAAATTAGGGCTGAGATGTAAGGAGGGGCAGAAGAGTGTAAAGCTTTAAAATTGAGGAGAAGAATGCAGTGTGAGATGCGGGATTTGATCGGAAGCCAGGAGAGGGACTTCATGAGGGGAGATGCTGAGACAGATCTAGGAAAGAGTAGAGTGATTCTGGCAGCAGCATTTAGGATAGATTGTAGGGGAGACAGGTGAGAGGCTGGAAGGCCGGACAGCAGGAGGTTACAGTAATCAAGACGGGAGAAAATGAGGGCCTGAGTCAGAGTTTTAGCAGTCGAGCAACAGAGGAAAGGGCGTATCTTTTTTATATTGCGGAGGAAAAAGCGACAATTTTAAGAAAAGTTTTGAATGTGAGGGGCGAATGTGAGAGAGGAGTTGAGTGTGACCCCTAGGCAGCGTGCTTGGGCTACTGGGTGAATGATTGTAGTTCCAACAGTAATGTCGAAGGAGGTAGTAGGGCCAGGTTTGGGAGGAAGTATGAGGAGCTCTGTTTTAGCCATGTTGAGTTTAAGGCGTCGGAGGGCCATCCAGGATGATATAGCAGAGAGACATTCAGAAACTTTGGTTTGTACAGCAGGTGTAAGGTGTAAGGTCGGATGCTGAAAAGTATATTTGTGTGTCTTCGGCATAGAGGTGATAATTAAACCCAAAAGATGTTATTAGGTCACCTAGAGAGAGTGTGTACAGAGAAAAGAGAAGAGGTCCCAGGACAGAGTCCTGGGGTACCACCACAGAGAGATCAATAGAGGGGGAGGAGGTGTTAGCAGAAGAGACACTGAAAGTACGATGGGAGAGGTAGGATGAGATCCAGGATAGAGCTTTGTTCTGAATACCAAGAGTATGGAGAATGTGGAGGAGAAGAGGGTGGTCCACTGTGTCAAATGCTGCAGAGAGGTCGAGTAATATTAGCAGAGTATAATTTATTTATTTATTTATTTATAAAATATTTTACCAGGAAGTAATACATTGAGAGTTACCTCTCGTTTTCAAGTATGTCCTGACCTCTGTCTTTGGCAGCATGGAGGTCGTCAGTTATTTTAGTGAGGGCTGTTTCCGTGGAGATAGTAGTGCGGAAGCCAGATTGTAGAGGGTCTAGGAGAGAATAGGTGTTGAGAAAATGGAGCAAGCGAGAGAATGCAAGACGTTCAAGGAGTTTTGAGGCAAAAGGCAGGAGGGAGACAGGTCGATAGTTAGAAAGACAGGTAGGGTCAAGCTTGCTGTTTTTGAGTAATGGTATAACGGTTGCATGTTTGAAGGAGGATGGAAAGGTTCCAGAGCAGAGGGAGGAGTTAAAAATGTGTGTTAGTGTAGGGATTATAGTAGGAGCAAGAGGTTTTAGGAGATGGGAGGGAATGGGGTCAAGAGGGCAAGTGGTAGAGTGAGAAGAGGCGATCAACAGCGACACATCCTCCT
Source organism: Ascaphus truei (assembly GCF_040206685.1). Taxonomy (NCBI): domain Eukaryota; kingdom Metazoa; phylum Chordata; class Amphibia; order Anura; family Ascaphidae; genus Ascaphus; species Ascaphus truei. The sequence continues at coordinate 44,112,058 of NC_134488.1, read as the reverse complement.
CTGAGACAGTGGAAAAAGAGTCAAGGAAGGCAGGAGGAGAGTTAGGAAGAGGTGTAGGATGGGAGGAAAAAACAGAGGGGATGTTCTGCCGTATGGATTCCACCTTTTCCTTAAAATAGTCAGCAAATTCCTGAGCGGAGATGGAGGAAGGAGAGGCAGCTGAGAGGGGTTTGAGTAGAGTATCAAAGACAGAGAACAGTCGGCGTGGGTTAGACTTGTGCATGTTGATTAGTGAAGAAAAGTAGGCTTGTTTAGCTTGCGAGAGGGCAGAATTGAAACAGGATAGCATACATTTGTAGTGAAGGAAGTCTGCGAGAGTGTGAGACTTCCTCCAGAGGCGTTCAGAGGAACGAGTGGAGGAATGCAGCATGCGCATGTGGGAATTTAGCGAGGGTCTAAGGTTAGAAGGGTGAGTGCGGCAGAGAGAAAGCGGGGCATGTATATCAAGAGACGAGAACAAGACAGAGTTGTAGTTCCTGACCAGGTTGTCAGGGTCTGTAGCAGAGCTGAGAGAGGAGAGGGAGGGGCTTAAAGTGTGCTCAAACTCAGGTAAGTGAATAGAGCGCAGGTTTCTGCAGAACTGGTGGGTAGATGGAGGTGGAGAAGGGGAGAAGCGAGATAGGGAGAATGAGATGAGTTGATAGTCAGAGAGAGGAAAAGGGGAAATGGAGAAATTGGAGAGATAAGTTTTTAGTGAAAACCAGGTCTAAGTAGTGGCCATCCTTGTGGTAGCTGGCTGCAGTCCACTGTTGAAGGCCAAAAGAAGAGGTTAGAGAAAGAAAGCGGGAAGCCCAAGGGTGAGAGGGGTCATCAATGTGGCAATTGAAGTCCCCAAGGAGAAGAACAGGGGAGTTTGAGGAGAGAAAGAAAGAGAGCCAGGATTCAAAGTGAGAGAGAAAGGCAGAAGAGGGATGAGTAGAGGTAGGTGGGCGATAGATGACCGCCACATGGACAGGGAGAGGAGAGAAGATCTGGACAGTGTGAGCCTCAAAGGAGGGAAAAGCAAGAGATGGAGGAATAGGATGGGTTCGGTAACGGCAGAGGGGGGAGAGCAGGAGACCCACACCTCCACCCCTGCCATCAGTGCGCAGAGTGTGGGAGAAGGAAAGGCCACCATAGGAGAGGGCAGCTTCTAGAGCAGTGTCAGACTGAGTGAGCCAGGTCTCAGATATAGTAAATAGGAGCAGAGAGTGAGAGAGAAAATGTAATGTACAGAGAGGAACTTGTTAGAAAGCGAGTGAGCATTCCAAAGGGCACAAGAGAAAGGGAGAGAGGAGGGAGGGTGGCAGGGGATGGGTATGAGGTTGGCGGGGTTAAAACCAGAAGGAGTAGAGATTGCATTTGGCAGGCGAGGATGAGAGCAAGTAGAAATAAGGCAGGGACCAGGATTGGGAGAGATATCCCCAGAAGCAAGGAGGAGAAGCATGGATAGAAAAAGAATATGTGCGGATGATTTGTAGGGGTGTGATTTAGTGCAGGGGATATAGCTGTGTGGTGTCAGAGGACGCAGGTAAGAAAGGAGTTCATCTGAACTGAGAAGTGGGGACGGAAGGAGAAATGGAGATATATGAATAGAGTTAGAGACATAGGGCCTCATGCAGTAAGCGTTGATAAGGATTTTTTCGGCATTTTATAGCCAAAATTGGGTATGAGATTCAGTAAGCGCCGATAAGTGCTTGATTTCGGCAGGTTTCGTAGCCGATAATTTTGTTATGGCCAGTCGGCTGCCGATAAGCCTGTTTTCGCCACTGATCGCCACTTTTTTAAATCGGCTGGATTCAAGTACCAAAATCAGCTTATCGGGGCTGATCGGCACTACGAAATTGAGATGTTATGGCCAATTTCTCCCGCCAACAAAAGTTGGCAGGTTGGAGGGGAGAACGATCGCTAAGGCTGGCGGAACGGCACTTAGAAAAAAAAAATCTTCTGTACATCAATGGAGTCAATGGAGCGGGGACGTATAACAGTATAGTACTGTTTACGTTTCATTGCTCACAATACAAACGTGATTTGCATTACAGTGTGGGGGGCATTCCCTGCATTGTGTCACAGCTGACGTGTATTATTTGCATAACATTGTACTTTTACATGTTTTCATCATTTGCGTGTCACATTACTCATCATGTGATGATGTGTCAAGGGAAAATACTATACTTAACTCTTAAAGGAGAACCTCACATCATATCACACATTTTACTGAACTGAGCGACAATTATTTACATGATGTTACACATGTCACACATGTCACACATACATACATACATTACACAATGCTTGTAATGTGTGACGCATCTTTAAACGTTCATGTACATCTTTCTTCTCATGTTTACATCTAGTTTGGGTCCTCCCTATTTTCATGACGTCACTTATTGGACACTCAATCACATTGCATGTTTACATTGTAACCGTTGCATTACAAGCACTTCAACCTAACTTCTACACACATGTACAGTAATTAATCATTGTGACACCTTGTAAACTCATTCTATAGCAACTATCCTCATTACAGAAATGCATGCATATGCACACGACAATTCATTGTTGTCAACATGTGACAATAACATGGCTAATTACACATTTTACAGCAAACTTTTCCCACGTCAATCTCAGCCTTTTTGTCTAATTACATGACTGACTGTTGCGTTCAGAAGTGTTACATGCATTGCACATTAAACTATTTATTTTCAAGCAATGTTTGTACAAAGCTTCACGTGACATCATTGTCAAATATCATCATTCGCTGCAGAATACACACAACAAATACTTCTAAGATCAACTGCACACAGCTTGGCACAGAAGTACTTTATTATGTTAATGTAACACCTTGCATTTTACTATGTCACCTGACATCATCACATACCTATTTAAAGGACGCCCATTACCTGCTCATTCACAGCTACTCATTTCAAAATGTTGCGATTGTTTAGGAGACAGAGGAACATTCTTTTTCATGACATGCTTGCTGATCAAGAGAATGATATAGGGCAAGGGAGGGACAGACCGAGGGACAGACCGAGGGACAGTGACAGGGACAGGCACGCGGATACGACAGGGACAGGGAGAGGGACAGGCCGAGGGAGAGGTAGAGGGACAGGAGATCAGAGGAGAAGACAGAGGAGACAAGTTGTGACTCGTCCGCGTGTGTACAGGGAGAGAACCCTGTTAGATGGGATGAGTGAGGAGGAGATAGTAAGTCGCTATCGTTTGAGTTCAGCAGCAATCTTATCTCTTTATGAGGAGATAAGGGGAGATTTAGATTTTTTGACAGCCAGAGGTCGTGCAGTCCCTGGGCTTGTTAAAATGCTGTGCTCATTACATTATCTTGCTTCCGCGTCATTCCAGACAACTGTGGGCATAGTGGGCGGGGTCTCGCAATCTACATTCTCGCGGGCCTTTACCCAGTTTCTCTATGCACTCAATAGACGCGCTAGGAATTATATTCATTTTCCTACAGAGGCAACAGAGTGGCTGGAAGTCAGGAATGGCTTTTATAATATAGCAGGGATACCATGTGTGCTGGGTGCAATCGATTGCACACATGTTGCTTTGATTGCACCTAGTCAGAGTGAGCATGTTTACCGCAATCGTAAGCACTACCATTCACTCAATGTACAGGTGGTATGTGATGCCACGATGAGGATAATGCATGTGGTACCAAAATTCCCTGGTTCCAGTCACGATTCCTCTATCCTGAGGAACTCTTCAGTCTTCCATGCGTTCGAAGAGGGACATTTTGAACATGGTTGGCTGCTGGGTGAGTACAGATTTAGATGTTCTAACACAAAACACATTTTTCTTTAGGAATGCTGTCATTGTATAATCTTATCACTAATGTAAGCTTATGTGTGCTCCATTGATTATAGGTGACTCGGGATACGGAATTAGGCCGTGGCTCTTGACTCCGGTGCTAAACCCTCAAACTGAAGCAGAGGAGAGGTACAATGCAGCCCATATCTCTACAAGATCTGTTATAGAGAGGACATTTGGCCTACTCAAGACCAGATTTAGGTGTCTGGACAGAACTGGTGGGGCTCTTCTATACAAGCCTCAAAAAGTGTCTGATATTATCCTTGCCTGTTGCATTTTGCACAATGTTGCACTCAGGCACAATGTACAATCAGACCTAGCTGAGCCTTTGGTAGACGAGCATCCCCCCCATGTAGCTGCTGAAAATGAACAAACAGCCAGTGGTGGCCAGACACGCCAGAATCTCATCAATTCATTTTTTTCTTGTAAGTAAAAACATATATGTTCCTAGTACTACTTTTATAGTTAAATTATGTTATATTAACAATAATGTTTTTTTATATAACCTTCTGTTAGGACACAGATGAATATGGGTTGCACACCTTTCTTTTCTCTGCTGTGTGCACAAAGGGATGTGGCACCGGTATGTTATTGTTGCACAGGTTATATAATCCCTCTTCCATTGTACATTAGTTGTGTGTATGTGAATACAACTGGGGTAACAAAGCAGTAATATTTTAGCATTGTGTTGTTCCTTATGCAAACACAATACACATAGTATGGCCATAGTCATTCATTCTTCTAGTATGCTTACATACAATGTTATTGGTGCAGTGTAACATGTACATCCATATGATGTGTACACCAGGCTGCTTTACATTTTGAATGTCATGAAATATACATGGTGTTGCACATTTAACACCAAATACACACTTTGCTGTGTTGCTTACGGTACTGAAGATGGCATGTCAATGTTTGCAATTTATATATTGTTCCATTGCATTATAGGTATATCTCCAGTATGACTGATCATGGTACAGTATGTATATTTGCTGACATCTGTCATAAGATGTGCCTACCTCAATATTCGTATAAGTATTTGAAGTAAAAACCCAACATATTGGTTTAAAGAAAAATGTAACATACATGTACTTTCTGTATCATGTAAATGCATTTAGCTACTATTGAGGTTTCATGTGCATTGTATTAGAAAATGATTACTCCCATTTCATCACATTTTATGTATGTTCCCTTATAAATTCCATTAATGTAATATAGAGGTGTTTGTAGAAAAGGGGATAACTGTACTTATTTGTTTACTTACGGGAGCTCATTCATCACGGATGCAATTGACTGATCATAACACTCCATGCATGAATGCCTGTAATCACAACAATGCGTAGTACATCTTATATTTAGCAATGTAGGTGATTATTAATGCTAGAAATTAATAGTCAACATTAATTAAAATTTGTGACATGTGTATGTATAAGTCACACGTGTGTGGATGTGACCTACATGTAACAAGTGTCAAAGTGTAAACAAAACCACAATTTTGTCCCAAATGTTACTGTAATTTTGCATTTCAAATTTCCCACAATGACAATGTTGGTAATATATTTGGAATGTCATTCACGTCACTTCATCATTATCATGATGATAATTATCAAGTATTCTCTAAATATAAACGTCAATCACGTGCACATTAGCATAGGCACACTTTTTAAGACAACTGTTTGTGTCTGTATCAATTTGTGTAGGATCCATGTATAACATCGACAAATGATAACAGCAGGTTTATTATGGTAGCTTATATCATCATATTAACTGTACTATTTATTTATAGAACGTTTAATAAACACAGTAAACTATAGTTAGTTAGGTGAATGAAATATACACAGAAACGTACTTCATTACATGATGTTGATGTAATATTCAGAACATCATGCATTGTAGGGGACCACAACATCTAGCCAATAACATTATTTGCTACAGTCCCAAACCATTTTATTAACATACCCATGTAACAATAGATTTTTAACACGAAATGGCTAGTTGGTTGTAAGTGTCCTTTACATTGGGAGAAGGAGTGGCTCAGTGAGTAAAGACACACACTGGCACTGAGAGTTTGAAGCAGGGGAGTGTGGTTCAATTCCCGGTGTCGGCTCCTTGTGACCTTGGGCAAGTCACTTTATCTCCCTGTGCCTCAGGCGGCAAAAAATAAATTGTAAGCTCCACGGGCCAGGGAACTGAGCCTGAAAAATGTGTCTGTAAAGCGCTGCGTACAACTAGCAGCGCTATACATGAACATGCTCATATTATTATTATTATTATTATTGTTACATAGTTTCGACAGTCATACGTTCCATTACACAATAGAATACACATATGTGTTAGCAGAGTGGGAATGGTTATTATATATAAAACACACCATACCATAAAATGTTAGTAGTAATTAAAGAACACTCAAGAAAAATTCATGAGGCACTCTTTTGTAACATCATTATGTTAATTAAGTGCTTATGCAATATAGGCATAAGGGTATCACATTTTTAATTGTTTGTTAATAAGCGCTGCAAGCAATATAAAATTAGTTCCATATGTAGTATGGTAGTCGGTGGCTCCTCCTCACAATCATCTCATATAAAGGTAGACTCTTCTGAAATCATACATTGATCCGATTGTATCTTCCCCGACATCTCTGAAATACAGCAAACACATGATGGTCAAAGATGGCACCTTACTATATATGTATCCGTGACAATGCGTTACACAGCTCTATATGATTGTGTAGATACACACGTCAGTCACTTATATGTTAGAAGTACAAGTGTACATCATTATGTAATCGTTCATTAAATTAGTAGCAGGCATAACTATGTATATGAAGTTAACGTTGCCTGTATAATGAAAAATGTGCGCGCACATCTTAGTGTGCGCACGCACTTCACGCTTGGGTCGACTAACTGTTAGCGCATGCGCAAAACAATGCGTATGTTGTGCGTTCAATACATGTTGAAAATACCATTAACCATAAAATATTTATTTCAAATACAATGAAGGCGAAACTACATTCGTTCTAAACGAGTACATCTGTATTCTTTTTAAACAGACGTGTGTGGACAGAAAGCACGGCCGATAACACAATGCGCAAATGCAATACGTCTGACGTCATGTTAAGCCAGCGTGAAGCGCACGCAAACACTCCTCCCACTCAATTAACATTCGGCTAACGCCCAGTGTACGCCCACAAACACTGAGCCGCACGCATGACACAGTGCAGTCACCGTAACTATAACAAAACAACACAGCCAATAGGCTTTGACGCGCGCACGTCGCTTGGGGGCGGGACTTACATCCGTAATCCTTTTTAAGGACGCCTTGGCACATGACAAGGGTCCCACGTCATACGTGGTGGACCCGGTTTTTTATTTTGTAGATGTTGCATGATAACAAAACAGGTATGTGTTAGAGTTATGGTAACATGTTGCTAATATGTTTAAAGGGATAGGACAGTACGTATATTTATTCCGTCAGCAATGTGTACTACTCTTTCAGGTTCTACTATATTGTAATATGAAACAATTTGTTTGTGATCGCTACATGTTATGCAGTCTGCAATGTTATGCTGTATCCACGCATTTAAAGTGAAAATGGTGGTTAGAAAAAAAAAAAAAATTTAAACGCTGAGTCAACGCATAACGATTGTTATATTTACCATTCTTGTAGAATTAACACTTCGTCTGCCTGCAACTGGTCGCTCCAGAAAACCAAGGCATTTGCATCCACGCTTGACCCAAACGCTGAATCCTGTATGACACACATCTCCTCCATGAAGGGCTCATAGGAATCGCCACTGCTTTCTTCAAACAATTGGTCCGGAGGTAGGTTCATTTCTTCGGGTACCCATTCCAATGCATTTTCAGCTGAAAGGCTTGGTACATAATCATAGTAGTTATGTTCTTGTACAATGTGGGTTTCAGGAATGGAGGGTGCAGATATTGCAGCAGGTATCGATTCACACGGAACAGTAGTAGCGGATCCATTGCTATTGGCATTAGGAATAAATATGCCATTTAGCACAATATGTGTGCCCTCTTCCACGGTGAAATGTTTTTCCTTAGCAATCTTCCAAAAACCATACCTGTCTTGTAGCTTATCCTGCACACGTTCAAAACAGTCATTAGTTGATAAAGTGAATCTTACTGAGGATTTAAAATTTCACGCATGCCCAGGTTCTTGGTAATAAGGATACTTGGCTCTAATCAAATCATAGATTTGTCCCGTGTTGGCTTTGTGTCCCGAAGCGGACAAAATCGCTTCTGCTATCATGAATTTGTAGCCTCTGTGCGGGTGCATATTTTTTAATAATTCATCAGCCATTGCAGATTAACAGAAAAGATGTCTGCAGTTCTCTGTTCTTTGCTCATAAGAATGAAACGGTTCAAATGCTAACTATTTGCTGTCTTTCCTTTTCAAGGTCAGAAAAAGTTTCAACTTGTACTCCTTGTTTGAAGCACCAATTGGATGTGTAGAAATAATTGGTTTCACATTTGTGGTTTGTGATAGCCATTTTTCTGACCAACATGTAGCAAATTTTATCTTATTTCTCAAAACATTGGTAGACTTTTAATTAAGAAACATTGTGGGTTGAGGAAAAATAACATTGACCACTGTCTGAAAATAGTGCTTACACAGCCATATAATGAAATACACACTCACCTGCAAAAGTAATTTTTTTTCCCCATAAATTTCTGTGTGTATTTGAAAGTCTGGTTAACTCCCTGTCTGCATCAGTTTAAGTACGTGTGTATATGTAGATATATATATATATATCTCTCATTAAAATATATATATATATTTCCTTTTGAGAGCGAGTAACAGGCCTGCTTGTTGTCTCTTGGATTTTCCTTTTTCGTTTTGCAACAACTTTAGCCACAACAGAGCCACTTTGAGTGGCCTCTGGCACTTCACAGGCAGGGCTTGTGGCCAGTGACTCACCTACAGGGCTTTTGGGCAGTGACTGTTCACCGACAGGGCTTGTGGGCAGTGACTCACCAACAGGGCTTGTGGCCAGTGACTCACCTACAGGGCATTTGGGCAGTGACTGTTCACCGACAGGGCTTGTGGGCAGTGACTCACCAACAGGGCTTGTGGCCAGTGACTCACCGACAGGGCTTTTGCGCAGTGACTGTTCACCGACAGGGCTTGTGGGCAGTGACTCACCAACAGGGCTTGTGGCCAGTGACTCACCGACAGGGCTTTTGGGCAGTGACTGTTCACCGACAGGGCTTGTGGGCAGTGACACATGTGAGCAAGTTGGTACACCGTGCACAACACATGGTTGGTCCGTTTCATCTTTCCTGGTCAGTAGTAACTGCTTGTGCTGTTTTGTTTTTGTCGCCTCCTTTGTAGGTGTCAGCTCCTGATTTTCTACAGATGGCAGCGGTAGGATGTCGTCAGGAACCTGCACAGAAATGTCTGCTACTTGACCGGTAACATTCGGACCTGGGGAATGAAGATCAGATGCATGTGGTGAAAAATAACCAGCATGTAAAGATCCTGCCTGTGAGGTGTTGAAGTTGAAATTGGGTACAGTAGTCATTCTCAAGTAATTAGCTTGTGTTTGCTGCACAACCATTGCTTCTAATGAAGTGTTTATTTTTTGCATCTGTTTAGGCACTTCAATGAAGACTCTGTGGAGATGTGCCAATCATCATCATCATCATTATCATCATCATCATCATCATCATGTGCTATAAATAAATGTACACATTATGAAATGCCATGTTAATCTCTGCTGTTTTACTATGTAATTCTACTGTGTGATAAGTAACACCTAACATGTTTCCATACGTTTAATAACGTCACATTAAAAACTACCTTGACTTACGAATACTGTTTGGTCTCAGTATGAAATAAGAATGAATGAAAAGTTGCTCAAAACTCTCAACTCCTACATGATACTTAACTTCACAAACACAATACATGTTGTGTTTAAAAACTTCATTTTCACTGACACTAAGTAATCCTATTTAAAGAACATGTGCAAAACAAATAATGAACATGACAACATAACATTTAGAAGTGAACATATTATATGTCCACCACCTCATACACTTATCTTCCAGGTGTGTTGAGCTGCATGACCCAGGTGAAGACACTTGTTCCGCCTCAGGTGACACATGTCCTCCAGGGGCAACTATATAACAATAACATAGGTTGTAAATTTACATGTGTAAATATTGAACATACAGTTATTGTATGTTCTGTATTTATGACTAACTAACAGCATCATTTCCTTAAGCGAAAATGTGTGTGTGAAAGTGAACATAAATAGTTGTACTAACAATGTACATGGCTGTGTACTTAGAACTTTTGAGTTCAGTAACATACAACATACTATGTTTCTGCAGTAATGCGTTAGGATAAAATGATTACATTTGTACATACAAATCATATATTGTGTATTCATATCAGTATAATAATGTACATAACTATCATGAGATGAACATTCACAATGGTTATCATGAAGGTGGTCATATTGCAAAAATAATCTTTTTTGTTAGAGGATACACTGGCGACACACTTTATTCGAGCTCGGCTAGTCCCACGAATTCGGGTATACCCGGGTGTATTGAGGTTTGTGACTGTTTTCTGCCCGAGTGCATTGAGTTATTTTCCAGCAGGGATTGAAGCATTTAATTCCCGCTGGCTGCAATACTGCATAGTACATATATATATACTGCATTACAATTCATGAATTTATGCCATCTGGTAGACACGTGAAGCATTGCAGCCTATTAAATCCTAATCATTATCATTTAACAGATCAGCCGCCCATCAGCCAGGCATGAACCCAGGCTGGGAAGGCAAATGCAACGGGGCTTGTCAGAGGTGAGGAGCGGCGCATTCCAGGTATCTGCCAGGTACATACCGGGTATTTGCTCAAATAAAGTGTGTCGGTGCAGTATGTGTGGTACATTAATAGAAGCTGTGGCACGGCTGAATGTGGCTGCCACTGACCAGCACAACACATGCAGTGTGTGATAATGTGGTGTTGATATCAGTTAAACTATAGATGTGAGTGAACGAATGTGTGACGTACGGTTTCATAACTAATGACTTTTTGGGGGATTTAGTACCTAGACTTAACCTTTCACATGAGTGTGATTACCTTCAGTTTTGCTATTCAGGTTGTAAGAACGGTATTCCCTCCCCCAAAAACCCTAATCAGCCAGACCTTTCAATTACTTCAAGCAGGTGAAAATGGTGTCAACAAAGTTGACCGTAAGATGACCCTGTAATTTGTGTGTGTGCTGAACCCCACCCCCTCTGTTGACGTGTATGCTGTGATGACATATTCATTGCAGCTGCTTTAACACAATGGTAGAGGAGCTAAATAGTCGTGTGAAGTGTTCAAGTTATGAACACAATGACATAACATATGCTACGTGTGCCTCATTATGCTGTCTGTATATGACATAAAGCAAAAATGGACCTTTTAATAAACAAGTAGACATTTGTTAGTGCAATTGATGTTTGTAGGCCGTTGCATGCAATATATTCGATGCATGATTATAATAGCCAGTAATGTCGTGTTTGTATGAGTGAAATAAATAATATACACATTAATATTATACATATTTATGTTCTGTAACAGTAGCTAGTAATAATTTCTCATTAGCATGTGTTACACATGTGTGCTACCCTGTTGTTCCCCTTCGTTCGCCCACCATAAATTGCTTCCACTGCAGCAAAGCATTGTGGGAATTCACATGCAAATGACCACGCAATGCAACGTGGTATATTAGTTACTGCTTTTAGTAGGACTACAACATATATGTCTAATTTGACACACATATACATATATATATATATATATATATATATATATATATATATATATATATATATATATATATATATATATATATATATATATATATATATATATAATATATATATATATATATATATATATATATATATATATGTATATATATATGCAAATATAACTGTATGCTCATCTGCATGTCTTAGCCAGGTCTGCAACCCCGCCTTTCACCAGCATCACCCAGCATACAGCACTTCCACTGCAGCAAGGGATTCTGGGAAATGACATGCAAATGAGCACACAGTGTCACTTTTTGCCTCAATAACCATTTTTAACATGGTTCCTATATATAGAAACACACATATACATATATAGATGTAGGTATGTTTATATTGGGAAGACACTATAAAAAAACAGCGTAAATGTTTAAAATAACTGCAATCAACGACAGTACCATTTCTCACCTGGTGGAAATTGTGAGGGATAAATTCCGCTGTCCCTGTCACCGGGCAAACCCTCGACGACGACAGGAAGTAATTTTCCCCGAAGCAGCTCCTCCAATGGAGTTAATATCAGACGCTGTGCTGGCGGGCCACCTCCAGTGCCAGTAGCATGCACGCGTTGGTGTTGTATTTTCTTCTTTAATTTTGTCCTAATATCGTCAAATCTCTTGCGACAATTCCACTTGTCCCTGACACGATTCCCACACGCATTGACACCAATGACTATTGTGTCCCACATTTCTTTTTTGCTTGATGAACTTGTCCGCGCTTGAAAAACATAGAAAATATATGAGGTTAATTAATAATAATACAAGCACCAGTTTCCTACACTGCTAGCTGTTCCAAGAGAAAGCAAACATGCTGTTTTAGGTGTAATATGTGAAGCACATGAGCATTCACTACTAAACCTATACATGTAAGCAAGGTTGCATTAATATTGTATGCAGTTATCGCAAATTGTACGCCTGAGTTTTGTTGTCCTTGTAACGCATGATAAAAAGCTGTGTTTCCACACTAATTAACATAGAAAGATATTCAGTACCCATATTTGCATATTAACAAAACTCACATGACCTAGGATCACATGTATTTGAAGAATAAATGGAAAAGTACACTTACATAGTAAATGTCCATAGAGACTGTCATAGTGCTCCAGAATCTCAGTGACAAGAGCTCTATTTTCTTGGTCATTGAAGCGAGGATTACGTGGCTTCTCCACACGTTTCTTCCGACCAGGTTTAGGCTCAGAGCTTGGCTGGTGCTGACTGGACTCTCCTTCTTCCAATGGAAGAGACTCCAAAAGCTGGCCACCAGCAAGCACGCTACCACCAGACACCCCATCAGCAACTGAGCCACCAGCAGCACTCCCACTCCCAGCAACAGCACTCCCACTCCCAGCAACAGCACTCCCACTCCCAGCAACAGCACTCCCACTCCCAGCAACAGCACAACCACTCCCAGCAACAGCACTCCCACTCCCAGCAACAGCACTCCCACTCCCAGCAATCCCACTCTGACCAACAGCACTCCCACTCCCAGCAACAGCACTCCCACTCCCAGCAACAGCACTCCCACTCCCAGCAACAGCACTCGCACTCCTAGCAACAGCACTCGCCTGAACAGTACGTTCACTCTGACGCGTACTCGCACGAGTAGCACTACCACTCCCACCAGCATCACTTTTCCCACGCTTTCCGGGCATACTTACAGCACTCACAAAAAACAGAAAACAAATGTACAGCCAATCACACGAAACACTTCCACATTGAAAACAAGACAAAGATGTAAACAAAACAACAAAGGACAAAGCTCTCACAATACACAACAACTCTCTCAGTCAATATGCAAATCTTAAATCGCCCAGCTCTGTGCGTCTCTCTCTCTCTCACTCCCAAACACACAGAGAATGATTAACAGTACACGTTGCCTGATTCAGCAAGATTTTTGATTGGCGAACGTAACAGCACCCCGCCACGCACGCCGATACACCTGTGTGTGATCGGCAAATCATCGTGAGAGTGGGCGGATTTGTTTTCGGCTTGATTTTGAATGTATTCGGCACTTACTGCATACGGAGAGGGAAAATCGCCAATAACATGACTAATCGGTAAGCTTGCCGATTTCACATATTCGTCGCTTACTGCATGAGGCCCATACTGAGGCTGGTAAAAAGAAGTGCATAATTTATTTATTTATTTTAGCTAACCACAATAAACCTGGCACGGCTGGTTAACCCCCTTCATTGCCTTAGGGATTAGCCACTAAGGTAATGAAGTGGGATTTAAATGCATTTGTCCTGCCTCTGATGCATCCCGGGGGGCTCCGATGCTGGTATTAATGGTATCAGCTCCAGAGAGAGACCTCCGGCATCAATCCCAGGCAGGAAAAAGGCCTGATTTTTCTAAGTGCCTTTCCGCCGCTTACTGCATGACCCCCGTAATATTGAATATACTCTGCAACATGAATGCGGCATGAATGCAGTATGAATGCGGCATGAACGCGGTGAAGTGCGTGACATTCGGAAAAAATCGCCGAAAAAATTCGGAGATGTTGGAGAATAAAGGGGGCCGCGGCTGTAGATCATACAGTTATTTGGTTCTGGTTGCTGCCCATCACGTGCATTATATCCTGGATACAGGGGCGTTACACCTTTAATTTTCTGCAAACCTGTATTACCTTTGCAGTGTGTCTTATCCTGTAACAGCTGGAGAGATCTGGTAGGTACAGAAGTGTCAATACTTTGCGTGTTTACTTATATATTGACCCATTCTGACTAACGTGCCATGTTTGCTGCAATTCTATACTTTCATTTTGTTTATTTAAAAAAACCCTTGTTAGTAAATCAGGGATTTTCAGCGTCTGAATTTGTGCTAAATGTGTGAGCTCCGTGGCCTGGGTAACCTCGCGGGTTTGCAGATGTAATTGTTCTCCTGTTTTCTCTCCCTCTTGTATCTCTCACCTTCTTATTCTTTCTGTCTCTCAAAACTTCACTAAAAAACACGCTGACAAACACATGTATCTTGGTTTTCTTTACGTGCATTTTATCATGGATTTGAACGCCTTTTATTTTAATGGCTTATTGAGTTTTGTTCTGTTGATTTACCACAGTTTACTGATGGAGTCAGCTTGACAAATAACATCTGTATGGGCCACAAGTGAAACCTTTGTAACTTGGAAGGACCAATATACAGTATTTATTGAAGAAAAATTCACATTATGTTTATTTGTGAATTCCTTGTGGTGCTATTTATTCTCAGGTGCTAGGAATGCTGACTATATGTCTGCAAAATACTCTTGAAAACATACACATGTACACACACAGTTAATAGTATACAGTAGATAATCCGGACTCATGCAAGAAAACTATGACAAACCGTTATCTTCAATCAGTATATTTTATGTCAGTAGAAAAAATGCATACGAAGTTAAAAACTACTATCAAAACTCAACTACAGATGTGGCAGAAATAGACACGGAAAACCAATTATCTCCAGAACTGAGGCTTTCCTAGCATCGACAAAACGCACGAGGAGGAGATCTAAAATAGCCGCAGGGTGTCTGACGTCATCAACATCCAACAGCTGATTCACATCTCACGATCATCAGGAAAATTCAATGAGAGCCCGCCGCGATAGTAAGGCCTTAATTATACCAAAAATTGCGCACAAAGGCGCAACGCCGCGCAGCTTCAAAACAAAATAATCAAATGCAATGAAAGCGTACATACCAATCGCGACGGTAGTGCCGTGACATGCTGCAAAGCTTCTTTCTCATGAAGAAATTTGAGATGATTTTCACAAGCTACGGCCGTATCATGTGATTGGCACGGCCAATCACAGTGCATCTTAAACAAACCAGGAAGTGATTGAACTGGTCATTTCACCTCTGCAGTAGTGCTACAGATCACTTCTGCATGTGCACATGTACAGTAGCGCCGCTACGTCGCTACGATGACATCACCGTATCACTCTGCAGCTCTGCTGTTTCTGGTATTATTGAGGCCTGAAGAATCCTGGTTGCTTAGTAGGTTGTCATGACATTCAAACCAGGAAGTAAACAACCTTCTTGTTCCTCTAGCGGGAACTCTGATCGCAGGTTTGTTACATAGAGGAATAATCATAGAAAGGCATTAGTTCAAGGGGATATAAATATACAATAACAGATACAATGAGTAACTCATAGCTTAACCCTTTACTCAAACATCTACAGTGGCGACCAACTTTATTCGAAGTTGGCTAGTTCCGCGAATTTTGGAATATCCCGGTGATGTGCGGTTTAGTAAAGTTTTCTCCCGGGGTATATTGCGTTATATCGCCCCGTGATTTAAGCATTTTATTCCCGCTGGCTGCAATACTGCAATGCCGTGTAAAAACGCATGGGGGCGTTTGCGAGCTGTTGTCTTTGAAGCCGAGAAATTCATGAATTGTAATGCAGTATATACTGTATATATACAGTATATAATGTATAACAACAAACCCTATAACCCCTAACATACACAAACAGTACTGTATATGCACATAAATGATACTTTGGGCCGGCGGGGGCGAGATGTGTTTGCAGCAGAGAGAGATCCACTGCTCTCTCTGCGCAAACATCTGCACATTAAAAATTATTTAAAATACATTTTTATTCATAGTGTACATGTGCAGGGGGTCTCCGGAGCTGAACCGCGTTGGTTTCAGGTCCGGGGACCCCCTGCTCCCCGAGATACAGCCCCCTTTATGAGGTGCCGGTATCCCTCTGCATTTAAAGGTCCCGATCACGTGACCGCGGCATGTAAACCAAGCAGAGGGATACCGGCACCCCCTAAAGGGGCCTGTATCTCGGGAAGCAGTGGGTCCCCGGACCTAAAACCAAAACGTTTCTGCTCCGGAGACCCTCTGCACATCTACACTGTGAATAAAAAACATTTATAAATAAAGAATCATTCCTTACATTAGCGGCTATGTGCTACGGTAACGAAGCAGCATTCCTGTATTTTAATAATATTGTACAGTGAGCAGGGGGTTCCCTGAGCCAGAAATTAATGCTCAGGGGACCCCCTGCTCCTGCACAATATTATTAAAAATACAGAAATGCTGCTTCATTACCATAGCGTATAGCCGCTAAGGCAATGAAGGTTTAAGGCAGAATAAACAATAAATATATTACATACATATTTTTAATGTGTGTGTTAAACCTCCCTGCCTTCACTGTAATCTATGTAAAAAACCCTCCCCCTATTGTGTGTTTTAGACCTCCCTGCCTTCACTGTAATCTATGTAAAAAAACCTCCCCCTATTGTGTGTGAAGCTTCCCTGCCTTCACTGTAATCTATGCAAAAAACCCTCCCCCTATTGTGTCTGCTAAACTTGCCTGCTTTGACTAATCTGTGTAAGCCCCCCTCCCAATATTGTGTCAGTTAAATCTGCCTGGCCTGTTTTTATGTGAGTGCAGTGTACTGTATGTAAATGTGGGGAGGGGGATCCCGTGTAAATAACCACACCCACTACCCACTACCCACCTGCACATGGCCCCTCCGCTGCTGCAAAAAGAGACAAAAATTAAAACATACAAAGTAATGTCCCCTAACCCCTTAATCACCATAGCGGTTATTAACCGCTACAGTCATTAAGGGATTAACCCACCCTCACCCACCACTCGGGATGCCTACATACCCTCCCACACTACCCCCCCCCCGTGAGGCCTAACCACCCAGTACCCACAAGGGAGGCCTACCCACATACCGTTGGGGAAACACTGCCCCCCCACCCCCAGAACCCACAATAAAAACAATATAGTGCCCCACAATAAACATCATTCTATTTATTAAATACAATACAATATTAAATACATTACCCACCCCCTGTGCCCTCCCCATAAATACAACATTTATTCTTTTACATACAGGGTTTATAACGCAACCCACGCGAGTCCCCGGTGGGCTGGCGGGGCACCTGGACAGACCTACAGTTTACCAGCAGCCCTTTTTACACAGGTTCTGGAGGCCTGCTGGTGGGTCCCGCCAGCACCATGGCCCCCAGGTGGTCTCCTTGGGTCACCGTGTGCCACAATTGGGTCCCCACGGTAGGCCGCGGATGTCTGGGAGCCCCGGGTCAGACCCACAGGTATCTGCGGGGCCTCGGGTGGTTCCCTCGGGGGTCTGGGGAACTCACGAGTGCTCACAACGGGTCCGCGGTGCCCCCACAGAAGTGGGACCACACATCATCATCCCCGCACCTACGGGTCGGCGGTGCCCCCACAGATGTTAGACCACCGCTTGATCCCCGCATGTGTCACCCGTGGAACCACCAGCTTGATACCCTTGGGATACCCGAGGATATCCGCAGGTGGTCTCCAGAGGTCCCACGCAGAACCACGGAACCAACCCTGAATGTAAAAAAATAAACCTGGCCTATACATTCAATACATACACCCTCCCACCCAACACCTACAGTACAATAATGTGCAAAATAACTATTATCCAGATATGGATAATAGATTAATTGCCCATTATTAAAAACATTAACTAGCATATACAGTACAAATAAATAAAGTACTACTGACCTCATCAATACGAAGTGTCCGTCGCCAGCAAAATCCTTGTCTTGCCATCAACATACATAGCAAATACAAAGCCAATACATTGCAATTACATTCAGATATTAATTAACCCCTTAAACACCTTATCAGATAATAACCGCAAAGGTGATTAAGGGGTTAAGTCACAGTGGCCCGATACCCACCCTTCACCCATGAATTTGTACAGTGGCTTCATCATGCAACTATATATATATACTGTATATATATACAGAGAGAGAGAGAGAGAGAGAGAGAGAGAGAGATACAGTATATATATATATATATATATATATATATATATATATATATATATATATATATATATATATATATATATTGTGACAAACGCCCCTCTTTTGTAGTGCTGACGTCTGTCTGGGTTCTTCCCGACACAGTCTTCTAGGGTTAATTATACAACAAACAGGATCATGCAAAGTATTATGCTGCTTAACTCAGGCTTCTGCCTGCTTTATTTTCATCCAAGTAAGGTACTGCAGCTTTAACATGTGAAGGTTAGAGGTACTCAGATACTTTCATTCAGCAGTTCACATATTTCAGTGTTACAATATTTCCCACACTGTTATTTCAAGAAATAAAACCAAAATCATATAAGCAAAATCCTATCCCTTTCAGGGATCTAACTACACATCAGAATCAGTCTCTCTAACAGCTGCTGGCCAACTAAACTGGTTCCCCAGCTTAAAACAATGCTCTCTCATTTAGGGTCACAAGATACAGCACAGTCTTGTAGCAACAGCAGTAACCATTTGTTTTGTCTTATCTGTATGTGGTGTCCAGGCAAATCCTCTGGTACTGTGATACAAACGGGCTGTCAACCCTGACACTGGAAACAGGGGAGCAGCGATACCCCCAGCCTCCAGGCTCTAAGGAGAGAGAGTGAAATGCAAAACCTCTCTGCTCTAAATACCTGTGCATGTGATTAGAAGAGCAGGTGAGGGAGAACTAGAGCCATTGTAATCTGTGGTCTGGATTTTCCATCCAGCTGCCTGAGTTAATGTGAAGCTGTGGAACGGATCATTTTTAGCTATTCCTGCACTTTCTGCTCTAAAATGGGGCAGAAAGCTGCCTAACATCTTTGAACTATGTCACATATCCCCCTCCCCAGCTCACACCTACTGGGGTGAGCGGCCATGGACCTCACTGGGGTGAGCGTTCTACCTGAAATACTTGAGCTAACTCCTCAGTACAACATTAAGTATTCACATGATACGAATATGAACTTCATTATAAATTTACCAACCGAAAAGGGCATTTTTTTTTTCCCCCATATTGTAAGCTACCAATATTTTTTCTCTTATACTACAGCCTTACAATCTTAAGGGCCATCAACCCGGTATATTAATTTGTAGTTTAGCTACATTTTCAACACAGAGAACCAATATAACATTGTAATATTGACAAAATGCTTATTTGCATAGTTAAGTGTCCGTGACATAGTCCACATGTGTAATAAAAAAAAAAAAATCGGTCAGTTCCCCCAAACATTTTTTTTTTTTTTTTGACTTCCAGACCATTACACCCTTTGACTTTATTTCATAGCCCGCTGCAACCTGCAAATGACTGGACTGTTTCTTTAGCTTCTGATGAGACCCTTGGACCAGATTCTCCTTGGCTCCACAGTGTGGTCCAGATTGGTGAGATATGGGACTATTCAGGCGCCGTGTTAACCTTCGTTGTTTTTTCTTTTCAATCTTTGATTTCCCTTTTGTGGCCATTACCAGGCCTTTGGGTTTTGGAGACCTAGTTGCCTCTGTACAAACGTAGTCCATATTAACCACGTCATCAGGATCTGTCAACAAGTTTGTGTTTTCAGGAACTGCCACCCACTTGGCTAAAACATCTTCTGTGGTGTCCTGGGTGTGTCCACTAGTTTGATAATCTTCTGGACAACGTAAATGAGATTGAGGATCTGGATTTTTGAATTCCAGATCAGGGAGTATATTCTCAGGAGGGTGCCTATCTGTTTCTGAAATAACAGCAGCACAATCAAAGTCAATTCTTTCTCCTTCCTCTTTGTCATCAGTGAGGGCATTGAGTTTACTTTCCCTGGTCTCCTTTTGTGACCGTGTCTCTTTTAGCCTTGGAATCTCTTTCTCCAACTTCATCTTTATAGCAAATCGTAATATTGCAACAGCATTGAAGATACACGTATAGGAACGTACAGCTTGCTTGGTTAGGAGGTAGGATTGATAGCCCGACTGAACCACTTTAGCCGCTTCTCCCATGTCCGTCATCTGTTTCAGAGCGAGGTTTAACTCTGTTTCATTTTCTCTATTCTTGACCTGCAGCTGCAGGTGCTCCTTCCGGGTCTTGTCCAGCTCCAGCTGCAGCCGGGCCCCCTCATTTGCCGTGTGGTCCAGCTGCTTGTAGATATCAGCCATCTCGCTTTTATAGCGCAGTGTCAGGCAAACCACCTGACGGACGGACACCTCCTCTCTCTTGGCGCACTGTATCTCGCGCTCAGCCATTTGCTTCTGCAGCTCTTCAACCTGATCGTGCCAGACCTCCCTCAGGGTCTTCACCTCTTTCTGGTGCTTGCTCTGGGTTTGCATCAGCGCCTCCATTTTTTGGAGCTCTGCAGTTTGTGTCGCCTGGATCGCCGCTGATTCTGTATTCTGCAGTGCTTCCTGCATTTCTAACTTTTCCTGGATCAATTGCTTCTCCACTTTTTCTGCTTGGTGAAGCTTCTCATCACCTTCACTGATCTGGTCAGTCAAGTCTGAATTTTTCTGTGTCAGACTTACATTCTCTCTTTTTACAGTCTCTAAATTACTCAGGGTATTCTCATAGGTTTCCTTCAATGTACACAGCTCTGTGCTGCGAGCGTAGACCTCATGGCGTGAGAGTTCCAGCTCTGCTTTAAGCGCATGAACCTCTTGTAGAGCCTTCCCGTATTTCTGTTTTAGGATAGTAATTACGGTGTTGGCCTTTTTCAGACTAGTCGTCACCTCTTCCAGCTCACTCCGTAAGAGAGACTCTGTTTTCTTCAAAGCCTCGTGCTCTTGTAAAGCTGGGAGTATACACCTCTGTAACTCTGCGTTCGTTTCTTGCACCTTCTTATAACATTCTCGCTCCTTCCCCAAATCCTGCCACAGGACTTCATAATCATGGCGGGCAGCTTGGAGTGCAGAAACCAAAGCCTCTTTACCCTGGTTCAAGGATTCAGCTTCCCTCTGCTCCTCCTTTTCCTTTGCCACTGTTCCCGTGACAATTCTGCCGGTCCCTCCGGTCTGCAGCACATCTTGGCGCCTTTCTGACGCATGTCCTGACAGCGCAGGTTCAAGTGGCTCGGTCACTTCCCCTGTGACTTGAGGAACAGTTTTCTTTTTCTTCTTCTTTCTTTTTGCTTTATTAGCTCCAGAGATATCAGTGGTACTGGGCACACACTCACTGGTATCAGCTTCCACATCTTGCTTGCACTCACAGGGCGTTGCTTGCTTTTGCAGCCGTTTGTCTTTGAAAATTTTGGGGCACACATCTTCCATGTGACCCACTTCACGACAGGTCCAGCACACCAAATTCACCTGTAGGTATGGCTCTCCTCCAGGGGCCACACACGAATCGTCATCATCATCATCATATGGCCTGAAGGGACACTGTTTTGCATGATTATGTACATTACAAAACAAACATTTCAAGTCGGCCATTTTAGAAACCCGGTAGGGACAATTGCTAGCTGCAACTTCACTCACTTCAGCAACTTACATACAGCACTTGCTAGCTGCAAATTCACTCACTTCAGCAAAAGGCATTAGCTTTACAAACAGCACTTGCTAGATGCAAAAAAAATTTTTTTTCTTCAGCAAAACATTTTGGTTTTCTGTTTGGGTTCAGGGTGCTATTGCATCCACACTTCGCACATTCTCTGTGTATGCTAGAAGCACAACTGATATACACAGTGGAACAGACTTCACTCATAGCATCTGTATTTTACTTCAGCTGGGCGGCCATTTTAAACCCCCGCATTTATTTGCAAACCCACAGACTTTAGTGTCTGCCCGCATTCTCTTACATATGTGACAAACGCCCCTCTTTTGTAGTGCTGACGTCTGTCTGGGTTCTTCCCGACACAGTCTTCTAGGGTTAATTATACAACAAACAGGATCATGCAAAGTATTATGCTGCTTAACTCAGGCTTCTGCCTGCTTTATTTTCATCCAAGTAAGGTACTGCAGCTTTAACATGTGAAGGTTAGAGGTACTCAGATACTTTCATTCAGCAGTTCACATATTTCAGTGTTACAATATTTCCCACACTGTTATTTCAAGAAATAAAACCAAAATCATATAAGCAAAATCCTATCCCTTTCAGGGATCTAACTACACATCAGAATCAGTCTCTCTAACAGCTGCTGGCCAACTAAACTGGTTCCCCAGCTTAAAACAATGCTCTCTCATTTAGGGTCACAAGATACAGCACAGTCTTGTAGCAACAGCAGTAACCATTTGTTTTGTCTTATCTGTATGTGGTGTCCAGGCAAATCCTCTGGTACTGTGATACAAACGGGCCGTCAACCCTGACACTGGAAACAGGGGAGCAGCGATACCCCCAGCCTCCAGGCTCTAAGGAGAGAGAGTGAAATGCAAAACCTCTCTGCTCTAAATACCTGTGCATGTGATTAGAAGAGCAGGTGAGGGAGAACTAGAGCCATTGTAATCTGTGGTCTGGATTTTCCATCCAGCTGCCTGAGTTAATGTGAAGCTGTGGAACGGATCATTTTTAGCTATTCCTGCACTTTCTGCTCTAAAATGGGGCAGAAAGCTGCCTAACATCTTTGGACTATGTCACAATATATATATATATATATATATATATATATATATATATATATATATATATATATATATATATATATATATATATACAGTATATACACACACATGATGAACCAATATACAAATACATGTAGAAGGGTTATCAAAACCATACTGTCCTACAAATAACACTGCTCCATAGAACTTCTCCATAGACACACTACATTAAAATCAATTTCCTTTAATAATCCCAACTGATTTTACAATCTAAATTATCACAATCCAATGAAAAGCCAATGAAACACCTCACATTCCAATATAAATGATGCATAAAATCTATGCACCATATACATTCTGCAAATGAATCAAACAAGTAAACAAAAATCAATTAGCAATCATTATTTACATCCCTAAACAATTCACACTCCATCCCGAACAATGAAACAATTAACTAATTCACGCCTGGAGCAGAACAATTTAGCCTGTGAAAAAATACAGTACCGACCAGAATACAACCTTTAAAACCAAGGCAACACACAATACAATACCAATGATTACATCTATCTAATTTTAAAATACTTTAAACTCACAATAAAGCATAGCAGCATAGACAAATTAATTTAAAACACATCAAATCAAGCGTTTAAAACAACATCACTTCTTACCCTGTATGTATATATCTCTCTAGACATATATACATACATACATACAGTGGCAAGAAATGATATACCTCAAAAAAAAAATACACATGTTAAAAAACCTTTTGAAAAAATTAACAAGTTAAATAAAATACATTTCTTTAGTTCACTTACCATTACTTGCCCCCACCGATTCCCGTTGCGCACCTTACTCACGAACCAATCCACTAGGCACAGGAACCCATAAAATAATAAACCATAAAAAAATAAACTTTAAACTAAAAATCCAAATCAATCCACGGGTCTTCTATTTGTAATCCACCTTCATCTGTATTCTTCTTTCTTCTATCTTCTTCCGGGCGGGGCGGGGTCTTCTTTCCGTCCTCGGCCACGCCCTGGCCTTTTTTCTTCCCCTGGGGGTCCTTCCTCCGCGGCGTCTGGCTTCAAAATGAGACGACATAGGTTTTAAAGGCCTATGACGTCACATTTCGTCATGGTTCCCACGGTCCTGATTGGGCCGTGAAAATCATGTGGTTTGGCCGATAAAAAAAAAAATGATGACGGCACTTAAAGGGAAGGAAAGCACAGCCAATCAGAATGGCTTTGCTTCAATTGCCTTTAAGATGACGTCATGAAAAGACACATGGCTGCCCTCACATGGTTTGGTAGCCAATCAGAGCGTGGGAACTCCATCCCTACTCTGATTGGCTCTAGTATACCATGTGACAGAGGCTTGGGGGGAAAAAGGATGTGACGTACTACAGACAATCAGAGTAGGGATGGAGTTCCCACGCTCTGATTGGCTCTAGTACCATGTGACAAGCTTTCAATGACGTCACATCCTCTGTCACATGGTATACTAGAGCCAATCAGAGTAGGGATGGAGTTCCCACGCTCTGATTGGCTACCATACCATGTGAGGGCGGCCATGTGTCTTTTCATGACGTCATCTTAAAGGCAATTGAAGCAAAGCCATTCTGATTGGCTGTGCTTTCATTCCCTTTAAGTGACCTCATCATTTTTTTTTTTATCGGCCAAAATACATGGTTTTCACGGCCCAATCAGGACCGTGGGAACCATGACGAAAAATGTGACGTCATACACAGGCGGCACACTTTATTTGAGTACGGCTCATTCCGCAAGCCTGGATATGTCCCGGCTTGCGAGCCGCACTCCCTCAGCGTGCCGCCTGTACGCGTGCCCAGGGCTCCCTGAGGGAGCCCTGGTGTCGCGCGGATGTGAGGACGGCTGCGGGACATTCCGGGGGACCCGGCGGACCCGGTGAGGAGAGGGGGAAGCCCCGATCGGCGGGCCTCTCCTCTGAGGCTTCGGCGCGCGCCCGGCACCCTCCGGCACGCGCCAGGTTACTGCTGCGGCCGAGAACGGGCAAATGCTCGAATAAACTCGGCCGCAGCAGTAGGCCTTTAAAAGCCTATGTCGTCTCATTTTGAAGCTAGACGCCGCGGAGGAAGGACCTCCGGGGAAGAAAAAAGGCCAGGGCGTGGCCGAGGACGGAAAGAAGAACCCGCCCCGCCCGGAAGAAGATAGAAGAAAGAAGAATACAGATGAAGATGGATTACAAATAGAAGACCCGTGGATTGATTTGGATTTTTAGTTTAAAGTTTATTTTTTTATGGTTTATTATTTTATGGGCTCCTGTGCCTGGTGGATTGGTTCGTGAGTAAGGTGCGCAACGGGAATCGGTGGGGGCAAGTAATGGTAAGTGAACTAAAGAAATATATTTTATTTAACTTGTTAATTTTTTCAAAAGGTTTTTTAACATGTGTATTTTTTTTTTTGTGGTATATCATTTCTTGCCACTGTATGTATGTATGTATATATGTCTAGAGAGATATATGCATACAGGGTAAGAAGTGATGTTGTTTCAAAAAAGCTTGATTTGATGTGTTTTAAATTAATTTGTCTATGCTGCTATACTTTATTGTGAGTTTAAAGTATTTTAAAATTAGATAGATGTAATCGTTGGTATTGTATTGTGTGTTGCCTTGGTTTTAAAGGTTGTATTCTGGTCGGTACTGTATTTTTTCACAGGCTAAATTGTTCTGCTCCAGGAGTGAATTAGTTAATTGTTTCATTGTTCGGGATAGAGTGTGAACTGTTTAGGGATATAAATAATGATTGCTAATTGATTTTTGTTCACTTGGTTGATTCATTTGAGAAGTGATGTTGTTTTAAAAGCTTGATTTGATGTGTTTTAAATTAATTTGTCTAAGCTGCTATGCTTTATTGTGAGTTTAAAGTATTTTAAAATTAAATAGATGTAATCGTTGGTATTGTATTGTGTGTTGCCTTGGTTTTAAAGGTTGTATTCTGGTCGGTACTGTATTTTTTCACAGGCTAAATTGTTCTGCTCCAGGCGTGAATTAGTTATTTGTTTCATTGTTCGGGATGGAGTGTGGATTGTTTAGGGATGTAAATAATGATTGCTAGTTAATTTTTGTTTACTTGGTTGATTCATTTGCAGAATGTATATGGTGCATAGATTTTATGCATCATTTATATTGGAATGTGAGGTGTTTCATTGGCTTTTCATTGGATTGTGATGATTTAGATTGTAAAATCAGTTGGGATTATTAAAGGAAATTGATTTTAATGTAGTGTGTCTATGGAGAAGTTCTATGGAGCAGTGTTATTTGTAGGACAGTATGGTTTTGATAACCCTTCTACATGTATTTGTATATTGGTTCATCATGTGTGTGTATATACTGTATATATATATATATATATATATATATATATATATATATATATATATATATATATATATATACTGTATCTCTCTCTCTCTCTCTCTCTCTGTATATATATACAGTATATATATATAGTTGCATGATGAAGCCACTGTACAAATTCATGGGTGAAGGGTGGGTATCGGGCCACTGTGGCTTAACCCCTTAATCACCTTTGCGGTTATTATCTGATAAGGTGTTTAAGGGGTTAATTGATATCTGAATGTAATTGCAATGTATTGGCTTGGTATTAGCTATGTATGTTGTGGGCAAGACAAGGATTTTGCTGGCGACAGACACTTCGTATTGATGAGGTCAGTAGTACTTTATTTATTTGTACTGTATATGCTAGTTAATGTTTTTAATAATGGGCAATTAATCTATTATCCATATCTGGATAATAGTTATTTTGCACATTATTGTACTGTAGGTGTTGGGGGGGAGGGTGTATGTATTGAATGTATAGGCCAGGTTTATTTTTTTTACATTCAGGGTTGGTTCCGTGGTTCTGCGTGGGACCTCTGGAGACCACCTGCGGATATCCTCGGGTATCCCAAGGGTATCAGGCTGGTGGTTCCACGGGTGACACATGCGGGGATGAAGCGGTGGTCTCACATCTGTGGGGGCACCGCTGACCCGTAGTCTGCGGGGATGACGATGTGTGGTCCCACTTCTGTGGGGGCACCGCCGACCCGTAGGTGCGGGGATGATGATGTGTGGTCCCACTTCTGTGGGGGCACCGCGGACCTGTAGTGAGCAATCGTGAGTTCCCCAGACCCCCGAGGGAACCACCCGAGGCCCATCAGACACCTGTGGGTCTGACCCGGGGCTCCCAGACATCCGCGGGCCTACCGTGGGTACCCAATTGTGGCCCACGCTGATCCAAGGAGACCACCTGGGGGGAATGGTGCTGGCGGGACCTACCAGCAGGCCTCCAGAACCTGTGTAAAAAGGGCTGCTGTAAACTGTAGGTCTGTCCAGGTGCCCCGCCAGCCCACCGGGTACTCGTGTGGGGCTGCGTTATGAACCCTGTATGTAAAATAATAAATCTTGTATTTATGGGGGGGGGGGGCACAGGGGGTGGGTAATGTATTTAATATTGTATTTAATAAATAGAATGATGTTTATTGTGGGGCACTGTATTGTTTTTATTGTGGGTACTGGGGGTGGGGGGGGTGTTTCCCCAACGTTATGTGGGTAGGCCTCCCTTGTGGGTACTGGGTGGTTAGGCCTCACGGGGGGGGGTTAGTGTGGGAGGGTATGTAGGCATCCCGAGTGGTGGGTGAGGGTGGGTTAACCCCTTAATGACTGTAGCGGTTAATAACCGCTATGATGATTAAGGGGTTAGGGGACATTACTTTGTATGTTTTAATTTTTGTCTCTTTTTGCAGCAGCAGAGGGGCCATGTGCAGGTGGGTAGTGGGTAGTGGGTTTGGTCATTTACACGGGATCCCCCTCCCCACATTTACATACAGTACACTGCACTCACATAAAAACAGGCCAGGCAGATTTAACTGACACAATAGGGGGAGGGGGGCTTACACAGATTAGTCAAAGCAGGCAAGCTTAGCAGACACAATAGGGGGAGGGTTTTTTACATAGATTACAGTGAAGGCAGGGAGGTTTAACACACACATTAAAAATATGTATGTAATGTATTTATTGTTTATTCTGCCTTAACCCTTCATTGCCTTAGCGGCTATACGCTATGGTAATGAAGCAGCATTTCTGTATTTTTAATAATATTGTGCAGGAGCAGGGGGTCCCCTGAGCATTAATTTCTGGCTCAGGGAACCCCCTGCTCACTGTACAATATTATTAAAAATACAGAAATGCTGCTTCATTACCATAGCACATAGCCGCAAAGGTAAAGAACGATTCTTTATTGATGTGTGTGTTTTATTTATACTGTACATGTGCAGAGGGTCTCCTGAGCAGAAACGTTTTGGTTTCAGGTCAGGGGACCCCCTGCTCCCCGAGATACAGTCCCCTTTAGGGGGTGCCGGTATCCCTCTGCTTGGTTTACAGGCCGCGGTCACGTGATCAGGACCTTTAAACGCAGAGGGATACCGGCACCTCATAAAGGGGACTGTTTCTCGGGGAGCAGGGGGTCCCGGACCTGAAACCAACGCGGTTCAGCTCCGGAGACCCCCTGCGCATCTACACTATGAATAAAAATGTATTTTAAATGTATTTATTTATTTTCATTTATTTATTTAGATTTATTTATTTATTTTTTGGGCGGCTGCTGTGTGTGAGTTTTTTTTATTGTGGGTAGCGGGGGTGGGTGAAGGGGGTATTAGCCCCAACGGTGGCTGTTTAGGGTTTGCGGGGGGTAGCGGGAGGGGTTAAACCCTTCATGACCGTAGCGGTATTAACTGCTACGGTCGTGAAGGGGTTAACTGCACCCGCAACCCCCCCGCAAGTCCTAAACTCACACCAAGGACCAAATACCCCCCTCACCCACCCCCGCTACCCACAATAAAGCGGGCACGGTGGGTTAACCCCTTCATTGCCTTAGCGGCTATACGCTATGGTAATGAAGCAGCATTTCTGTATTTTTAATAATATTGTGCAGGAGCAGGGGGCCCCTTGAGCATTAATTTCTGGCTCGGGGACCCCCTGCTCACTGTACAATATTATTAAAAATACATTAATGCTGCTTTGTTAGAGTAGCACATAGCCGCTAAGGTAAGGAACGATTCTTTATTTATATATGTTTTTTATTCACAGTGTAGATGTGCAGAGCGTCTCCGGAGCAGAAACGCTTTGGTTTCAGGTCGGGGGACCCCCTGCTCCCCGAGATACAGGCCCCTTTAGGGGATGCCGGTATCCCTCTGCTTGGTTTACAGGCCGCGGTCACGTGATCGGGACCTTTAATCGCAGAGGGATACCAGCACCTCATAAAGGGGGCTGTATCTCGGTGAGCAGGGGGTCCCCGGACCTGAAACCAACGCGGTTCAGCTCCGGAGACCCCCTGCACATGTACACTATGAATAAAAATGTATTTTAAATAATTTTTAATGTGCAGATGTTTGCGCAGAGAGAGCAGTGGATCTCTCTCTGCTGCAAACACATCTCGCCCCCGCCAGCCCATAGTATCATTTATGTGCATATACAGTACTGTATGTGTAAAGTACTGTATGTTAGGGGTTATAGGGGTTGTTGTTATACAGTATATATATATATATATATATATATATATATATATATATATATATATATATATATATATATATATATATATATATATATATATATATATATATATATATACAGTATATATATACTGCATTATATTTCATGAATTTATGCCATCTGGCGGACACGCGAAGCATTGCAGCCTATTAAAATCCGAATCATTATCAATAAACACATCAATCGCGCGTCAGCCGGGCATGACCCTGGCTGGGAGCCCGGCATGCTCCGGGTGAACAGCATGGCATTCCAGGAACATGCCAGATACAAGCCGGTGATTACTTCGAATAAAAGCTGCCGGAGCAGTATTAATTCTTAGGGAAAAGTTACTGTAGTATTACACTCTCATCCGATGGATCTACGAACACACATTGTACCCAATTCATTTCTCTAACCGAATGTATCTACAATCAATCATATGCGAGGAATCGGATAAATGACCATGTGGAAGGATAGAGGTGGGGGAATGCCAATAGAGAATCGGAGAGGATCCCAAACAAGATTTCAAGTCAACGTAAGTGCAATTTAATGCACATCAGTGCCAGATGAGTACAAAGTTCAACCACGGAGGGTAGAAGTGCATCAGGGAGACCTACAAAGGAGAGACACACATAAATAAAAAGCTAGTGAGACCCAACATGCGATGGATACCACAGTGCAATCACAGGGTACAAGCTGTGATGGTGTTTGTCAGTTCAGGAAGCATACCCGCAGGGCTGAGGAAGGGATGTAAATTAACCGACCAGAGCCCAGGGACAGAACCCCTGTTAGAGTATCCATAGTCCATAAGCAGACAGGAGGTCAGGGCTGGTGGCAGTGTTGCAAAGTCCAGGCAACAGGTAAAGAGTCAGTCATAAAAGAAAAGGATTCCCCAGCTCGTGGTTCCACTTTAACTCTGGGACACATGAAAATAAAAAAGGAAAAACCATAATCAGAAGTATTTAAAATGCAATAAAAAACCTTGATTGAACTTGATAGGAAATACACTTACATAAAATAATGCCTCTTCAATAGGGATAGGGGAGACATCCTGGTGATTCCTCAAAATTGGAGAAAAAAAACAGATATAGTGTAACACCATTTTATTAACAAATACTTAAAAAAGAGATTGAAAACTCACAAACAGCCAGCAGTTTAAGGCTGCATACAGAATCCACAAGCCGTCCTCCAGAGTCCCTGGTTGTCAGTGTGGATCCCGCTCCAGCAGTCAGAGTGGTTCTTTGCAGGGATATAACAGCATTGAACACCAGACCGGAGAGAAAGAATCTAGTAAGGGCACTCTAAACACATAGGTGGTTTGTGATCACTTTAAAACATACACTTTATTCAAATAATTTAAAATAATGAGTGATAAAATAAGAATTAAATGTTTAGATCCTTCATATGAACACTGAATGTGGTGTTCTGGATCAATTAATGGTGACTGCATATATCCTCTATTAATGTATGTTGCAGTTTGGACCAGTGAGTATGGTGAGTCACTGTCCAAATGAACCAAAGCACCCTAAATGTCGCTGCTGTAACAGTATGTGCCAGTATAAACAATCCCTAATACGCAGAATATACAGCACTCTAGCATACATAAGGAACCCTGGCCAGGTCTGCCAAAAAACAGTGAGTTAGTGTGACTGGCTGAATGAATGGGATCCTGGCTAATAATATAGCTAGTACAGAGCTAGGAATACTGTAGATAGATGATAGAATATAGGGTTTGTATATAATCAGCTCAATATCACTGGCTATGAATATAACCCTAGGAGAAGTGATTATGAGTATAGGGAGCAAAACAATAAGTCCCTAACCACAATGTGGGTATAACATACTAGGCTCACATACATAGTAACAACGGTAGGGCTGACTCAGATCAGGTAGGTATAAAATATGTTCAGTGTCTCTCAGGTAGGTGGTGTGTATAATAACCAATCTATCTATAAGGTTTTAAACAGTACTGACCCAACACCAACTCTGTTGTCAGAGTTGATCTCTAAAGGATCAGTACTCAGTGAGAGGTAGGAGATAAATACATGGTAATGCTGAAATAAATAAACAGCTTACTGCTACCGTGTGACAGCAGGGAGAAGGGTATCTTGGTTCGTGTGGGCTCCCTATAGATCATCCGATCGCAGAGAAGCACCTAATGTGAAAATTAGCGCGCTGCAGTTGTTGACGAACACTGCCGTCAGCTGACTCATGTGTGTGAAGGAGTCCTGCGCGTGCACCCATCTGCCTATATTCCAGCATTGGTTGATTTCCTGGTGCTTGTGCACAGACCAGGTCTCTCCCTCGGCTGTTCTCCTTGCCGCAGCTTCAGTGCTGCCTCCAAACTGGGTGAAGCTGCAATTTCCTCAATACGGTGGCCTGTGATGCCCAAAATTTGTCAAACCGGTTTCGCCCTTGGCTTCCTCAGTGACAATCAGGTAAAGAGTCAGGGCAGGCAGCAGAAAGTGAGGTTGGGGTCACGGACTAGGGTCAGCAACAGGGATTTCAAATTATCAGGCTAGCCACAGCAACAGGCTAGCCTCTGGAACAGGGAAGCAACAGGGATGGCTCAAGAAAAAGGAAAGCTCAGCATCAGGCTAGACACAGCAACAGGGAAGGCTTACAAACAAGGAAGGCTCAGCTATTAGAACCCAAGGTGGCCAGGAACACAGGGAAGGCTCACGAACAAGGAAGGCTCAATAACAAGAACCCAAGGTGGCCAAGAACACAGGGAAATATATACAATGCTTGAACAGGTGCAGCCAATAGAGCAGGCTGCCAGTAATCAAAATGCCCACAGCAGCCAGGTAAGGGCGGGTTTCAGCCAAAGCCCGGACTGTAACCCTTACACAAGGTGTCCAAAAATCCCTTTTTCATGGGTAATTGGAACATTAAGATCTACCTCAGCCCACAACGGTATATGTCATAGTCCATCCCATTGTGTAATCTTATAGGGTCAATAGACAGGAGAAAACAACTTGAACCGCTCTAAAAAAAAAAGCAGCTCATGTCCAACTCCTTATTCATATCAGCTGGAATCAGTGTGTTCAATCTCAAAATTCATTCTGATTCCTTTTGTAGCAGCAGTTTGATCTACTGCACCCCCCCCCCCTCCTCCAGTGTGGCTTCTCCACCCCATTAATGACCTGAAACCTCAGCTGGTTAGCTTGGTGGCCATTGAAAATAATGTCAAATGAGACCGGCGCCTCCAATCACCCCTCCTTATGGCTGCCTTGTGTTTGACAATCCTATCCTTGACCATCTGAGCGGTCATTGGCCATTGGTCAATAAATGGACATTTAATCAGACAAATCACATACTTTGAAAGACAGGAATAA